>NW_007578253.1:59300-92039 GCF_000690725.1 Stegastes partitus
CTGCTAAAGAATGGAGGGTCCACCCATGTAAAACTTTATAAACAAGAAATAAAACCTTAAAAACAACCCTAAAATGGACAGGAAGGCAGTGGAGCGAGGCCAAGACCAGGGATATATGTAACTGTTTTTTGGTCCCAGTTAAAAGCCGAGCAGCACCATTTTGAACCAACTGCAGCCGGTGAAGAGACGACTGATCGAGGCCAATATACAAAGAATTACAGTAGTCCAGCATGGTCGTGATCAAAGCATGAATGACTCTGTTAAAGTCACCATTCCTTAACTAGAAGAAACTAAATTCATTACTTGTCAGTAACTCTGTATTTCCCCCTGAGGTCCTGGGCTTGTTCTCTCTGCAGAAATCTCTGGAGCTTCATGTCTCTGATCTTGAGCTGCTGTCCTCACCGACCTCCAAAATATTTATTGTTCTGTTCTATTGCTTGCTCTCCATCTGCTATCCTCCTATCCACACCCACCTCCTCCCCACTCTTATCCTAACCAGTTGAGGCAGATGGCCGCTTTTCCTGAGCCTGGTTCTGTTGGAGGTTCTTGGTTCCTTCCGACTGTTGCCGAACACTTGCTCAGGGGGAGTCACTTCTTTTCCAATTCAAGTCTATGGGAGCCAGGGCTTTTTGGAGCCAGCAGCTAGCGGACGTAGTGATATTGCAGGTTTTTGACACTTCCAGGTTGGCTTCATTTTTCAGGGGCGGTTGCTACGTCCATCTTTTATACAGTCTATGGTACCAAAGCCATGACATCATCATCTGGGCTTTCCCAAATAATTTGTAGCCATAGTAATCTTAATGTATAAAAACATCTTACTTAGTAGTAAAAAATTCTCTCTCTCATTTTTCTGGCATTTAGCAAATAGAAATAATTTTGGAAATCCTAATTGACCTGAAACAGGAAACGCTTGGCCTCAATGTCAGACAGTGAGAAAAAAAAAAGTTTGTGTCTTTTTCAATATTGTATGTTAACTTCTGCTTTCAACGTGCGTGTGTGTGTGTGTGTGTGTGTGTGTGTGAGAGAGAGAGAGAGAGAGAATCTGACAGCACGACAGTAACGAACATATAAAAAACTGGTCATTAGGGAGACAGAGTGTGATCGATGTCACTTCTTAACAAGGATGTTGTCTGTCAACCAACCAAATCAGCGCTTCACAAACTTCATGCTGGTTTGGTTATCATGGCAACAGAGGACAGAGAGAGACAGACAGAAAGATAAGTGTGTGTGTGTGTGTCTGTGTCTGTATGTGTGTGTGTAGCACATAGAACGTAAGCACAGCAAACTACAGTTCAAGTACAGCACAAAAGAAGTAATGGTAATACTTATTTAATGGGTAAACGATTAGGGTGAATTAAAAAAAAAAAAAAAAACTTCAATCAGACAGTTGCACTAAAGCAGTTTAACTTCCTGATACTGTGTGTACTAATGAACACAGGAAGACATTTTGAAACAGTTAGACAGCGGGTNCTGCACCAACTGCAAATGAGAAGCCTGCTCTTCTGTCTGAGAAGTACCAATTTTAGAAGATACTAAAACAGGGGTGTCCAATCCTGGTCCTCGAGGGCCACAATCCTGCATGTTTTACACCTGATTCAAATGATCAGGATCGTTATCAGGCTTCTGCAGAGCTTGGCTATGTCCGAAATCACCCACTCACTCCCTATTCCGTACTCCCTATATAGTGATCACTCTATAGTGCATTATGTAGTGCACTATATAGGGAGCACCTCGGCAAAGTATCATTTCGGACACTACTCGAGCTATTAATTACGTCGCTTGCGAGCCGCGATTTGCGCTGCAACAGCGTAGTACAAACACATCAAATTCACAGTTTATTGCGTAGCTAAGAAATCAAATTAAAACAAATTTATTGTCATTTTGCTGTACATACCAGATGAGAGAGCATTTCTTCAGGATCCAGTAACTAAAAGCAATTTAAATGAAGTGGTGTTGTATGTCCAAATCACAACCGAGCGCCGCAATTTTTGCGACGTTCACTGTCCGGGTAAAATAAAATTTAACAAAACAAACAGGAATTTTTCTGCACTCTCGTTCATCTCCATTTCCATTTCCTTTCGCACAATGCATGACGGTCCATGTTGCTCGGGTAGTGACCATCGGCTGTACACTACTTTTTATGGTGCATTGTGGGATATTTTCAGTGCACTATATAGGGTGTAACATTTGTAACTTAACAATCAGACACCCCTACAAAATGGCCTGCACCCTATATAGTGCACTATATAGGGCACAGGGAGTGATTTCGGACACAGCCCTTGATGATGAGCTGATGATTTGAATCAGGTGTGCTGGAAGAGGGAAACATCTAAAACATGCAGGATTGTGGCCCTCGAGGACCAGGATTGGACACCCCCGCACTAAAACTTTGATTTGTATAATATATCATATTTGTCTTGTAAACTGAATACCAGTTATTATCGAGTGTACAGCTTGACGTAGTGACAGCAACTAAGGTAAATGTTGTATAACACATAGCTAAATAATAATAGCACCACAAATAACAGCCTCCAAAATGACCACAACATTTAATAGGTAGACCTCACAAAGTGGACACTTACTGTCGTTGTGTATCTTTTGAAGTGGCTGATGTGTGTTCACTCACCCCACAAAGCCATGAATATAGAGAAGAAAACAGTGGTCGGGTTGTCAAACAGGTGACTGGCCCGGGCAGTTCCACAGGCAGTGCTAAGTTTCCAGTAGCTGCACACTCTGTCACACAGAGGACACATGGTGATGTTGTTCTTTGGGTGGCAGATCTCCATGCTGAAATTCACACACCCACATGAACACAAACACACAAAGATTGGTGTTTCTATTAGTTAGGAAAAACACTGAAATATTACTAATTACACTACAAAGTCAAGGTCAAGGTCAATTTTATTTATATAGCACATTTAAAAACAACCAAGGTTGACCAAAGTGCTTTACAGACTTCTAAATCAACATTAAAAAGAACACACATGAACATACAATGAAAAACAATATATATGCAGCTAGGATGTCAGCGCCTGCTTGAGGGGAAAGCCACTGAGTAGAGGTGGGTCTGTAGCCCAGACTTAAAAGATTCAGTAGAGCAAGCAGTCCTAATGTCTAGCAGTAGGCTGTTTGGGGGCTGCCACTGAAAAAGGCTCGGTCATCGTTAGTTTGGAGTCTGGATCTAGGGACCTCAAGGACCACTTCACTGGACGACCTCAGTTTTTTAACAGGTTTGTGGACCTGAATAAGTTCTGCTAAAGAATGGAGGGTCCACCCATGTAAAACTTTATAAACAAGAAATAAAACCTTAAAAACAACCCTAAAATGGACAGGAAGGCAGTGGAGCTATGCCAAGGCCAGTGATATATGTTCCCTTTTTTTGGTCCCAGTTAAAAGCCAAGCAGCACCATTTTGAAACAGCAAACTACAGTTCAAGTACAGCACAAAAGAAGTAATGGTAATACTTATTTAATGGGTAAACGACTAGGGTGAATAAAAAAAATAAAAAATTCAATCAGACAGTTGCACTAAAGCAGTTAACTTCCTGGTACTGTGTGTACCGATGAACACAGGAAGACATTTTGAAACAGTTAGACAGCGGGTCTGGTTTTTCTTACTGTGTGATTTTGTGACAAGGTGGGACTCTGACATTAACACTTCTACTGAGCATGTATGATGTGTGTCCACATTCAGTCCAAACGTGTACTGGCAGCATGTCATAATATCCTGTGGATGATGAGAAGCAGGTGGAGGAAGGACAGGAGGTCCTAAATTCTTAACAAATTCATCAAACATTTTCCTCTGTCTCCAACTGTTTGTATTTCTTCTTCCTCTTCTGCTTTTTTCATATTTTCATCTCCCTGTCTTTACCTTTTTTCCTAATTGGCTTACATTAGCAAACATCTTTTGCCTGGCTTGACCCCATCTTTAAATTTACAAAGTTTTATCTTACTTTGTTTTGGATGTGCTGAGTGGAAAACAATAGTTGTCACTTGACACGTTGCACCAGGAACTCATTCCTAAGTTTTAATTCTGAAGGAATTTCTCATAAAGTTTCATTTTGATTCTGCTTGTGGATTCCTAAACACACTTCACTCATGCTAGTGTATGATCAGTTGTTACAGAGTGCAAAGCAGTGCCGTTGTGTGTGCAGAGAAAGTGTGAGCAGAGGACAGTGAGTGGTTGGCAGTGTGAGTGAAAAGGCTCGGCCCTGGTTAGTCTCGGAGCGAACAACTGTTGTGGCCCGAGAGAACTTCTTCCTGCTCGGTGACCACAGTTAGAACAACAAAGCAAAACCCTTTACAGCAACATTTTGCTGTAACTGCAGCAATGTGCTGTCTACAAGTCTATATTACTGCTTCCCGTAAAAGGGATGTGCAGTCAGGCTCTGGCTGTATATCCTCACTGCTTAAAAAAACATTGATTTGTATAGTTATTCAGTGTTTGTTTTCCTTGATAGTCAGATAGACCCAGGAGATTTTGTCATCTTTCCAGAAGACCAATAATAAATCTATAAAAGAATCACAATGCATGATTGTTTTCAAGTACAAAGAAAACACAGCAACATCCACCATAGCTCACCTATCGTGAGCAGAGGGCTGTACTACGAAGTGAGATTAGTGGGTTAGCGAGGTATATCAAGCTTAAAGTCAGAGTTTTCAGTGTCACAAAGGTGGTTGTCTTTTTACCTGCTAGATCACCATGGCAACTGATGCTGTGGATACAGATTCTCTGCTGAGGAAATATGTTTTATCTGCAAACATGCTGAGTTATGCATTACTACTACTAATAATAATAACTGAATGAAGCCGTGTAGTTACAGCATCGCACACTGTAAATATAGCGTTGCCATGGGAACCCGACATGTATTTAGCTGGAAATACATGTCGTCACATAAATATGTTTTTATGTTTGGCTCTGATTTGCTGTCAAGTCCATTTACACTGCTGCTACTGTAGCTGACTAAACACAGATCAGAAAATGGATTTTTCTAGTGGTATTTATTACAGAGAATATCCAATCAATAACATTAATTTCGTTTTGATTTGGCCAAAAATAAAATGATATCCTGCACTATGGGACAGTGTCAGTTTTTCGGTTTTGTTTAGTCTTTTTTTCCCCCCCAAAAATACATGACATAAAGTGGGAAAAGTTCTGAAATCTGGGTTAACTGGCGTGGAATGACCCGAAAGGAAGGACACGTGGTATCAATACCATCTCTGTGAAACTAACAGCAGCAGTAAATTCAAGACTTGACCAAATAAAGCAGTTTTGACTTTTCTTAATTTCTGGTCTTGTTAAATTAAATTTGTGTGTATGTGTGTGTGTGTGTGTGTGTGTGTGTGTGTGTGTGTGTGTGCACTTGCATTTGTGTTTACCTTGGTATGTTGTCATCAACTGTTGCACATCCATAAAGAAAGACAATGACCCCCACGACAGAGGCAGGAATCAGCATCTGGGTATAGAGCCCCAACCAGGCAAAGTACAAACCGATCTTCTCACCAAAGTACTTCCTATATCAACAGATAAAAAGATGTAAATTATTTTGATTATAAACACTAAGTCGATGTCTGGACATGTGAAGTAAGCTCAGTATTAAAACAATGTAGCAGCAGTGAGACAAGCACTATCCAGGAAGTTGAAAGAACAAACAAATTACATAATTAAAGACTTAGAACAATGCACAATGGTTTATACTCACAGGGAGGGTTCTATAACTCTAAGGGCACAAGACAAAAATGTAACCAGGCTATAGTTTGTTGTCTCTCCAATGCCCATCTTTTCTCTCTTGAGTCTGTTTTTTTCTAAGGTTTCTTCTTGTTAAACTAGAGTTTTTTTCTTCCCCCTGGCCCATGTGCTTTCACATGGAGATGGTTTTCTCTTTACAATATTGTAATATCTTGGCCTAGCTAAGTAAGGTTCCCTGATGGTAAATACTACATTTTTAATTGTATTGGTTCTGGTGCCCTTGCAGGATATTTGTGGTAAGCACACAGCATCTGACAGCTCTGCACCAATCTTATTAGGTCATGCAAACAACTGACAATGCAAACAGAAAAATATATAAATGACAACAAATCTATGGTCAATTAGACTTCATTTGACAAAAGAGGGTAGGATGCAAGAGGGACAGAACGAACGTTAATGGGCTTCTGGTCAAATGCCCATAGCAGCTCAACTGCATTTTGGACCCTAACAAAAAGCAGATGAACAATAAATTGTAAAAGTTCCTATTACTCTATGATAGCTTATCATTCAAGTCCAGCATCCCAAATTGCCTAATCTTAAATTAAACAAAATACATTCACTGTGTCCATTTTCAGTTTGTAATGTCAAATTATGAGGTCATTACAGCAACATGTTAGTAAAAAACAGTGGTGGGCCGTTCATTTTACTCCTAGGCCTTCAGTGGCGTCCGACCTGAATCAAACCACCTCCTAACACCGTCATTATGAAGCCACGGCTACAGAAACCATCAGTATTATGCAGAACGGCAGCATAACAGGACGTTGCACTGCAGACACGTATCTCATGTCGCGAGAATGAATACATCACTAAAGTAAGAAACTCAATTAAAACAATTCAACAAGTCTCCTTTCATTGCAGCCACAGCTGCACCATATACATCACATCAGTGTACTCACCCCTATTTCCCTGAAAAACCATGCGGTGTCTTGGCTCGCTATGCGGTCTTTCAAGCTGTGTGTTTAGAAAATTTGACATATTTTCCAGTAAAACGTGTAAACTTTCCTTAGAAACTCGTTTCTCTACCGACGTCGCTGCTAACGAGTAGCAGTCTCGCTTACCAATAGCAGCACCGCTAACATCTTCGCTAACGGGGGGTCTTTCATCATAAACAGTCCAATCACTCTTTTGAGCTGGTAATTTGAGTGCTTCACTTCCAACATGGTTCTATCACCATGGAGGCTAATGCTGAAAGTTGAGTCTGTCCAGTCGTGTTTCTGGCATGTGGTTTAATTCGCTTTAGGATTGAGAATGTCTGCTTGCTTGACTTTAAAAAAAAACAATAAAAAAACGTAATTCTTTTATGATAAAGTTCTTGCTTGTGCAGGTCCCTACAGACAGAAACTGCTAGCTTTGGCTAAGTTCTCTGACCATCCAATCAGAGGACATGAAAGTGTTGACGTTATCATGGGCCAGTTGGCTGACCCTGGGACCACCAACTCTCAATCTGATTGGTTAAAGCAACAGTTTCATCGCAATGCATTTTAAGCTACACTTTTGATTCTGAAGGCCTCAGGGCAGATTTCTTTGAACTTGGCAACACATCCATCCATCCATTATCTATACACCGCTTAATCCTCACTAGAGTCGCGGGGGGGCTGGAGTCTATCCCAGCTGACTTAGGGCGAAGGCAGGGGACACCCTGGACAGGTCACCAGTCTATCACAGGGCTACACTTAGAGACAGACAACCAAGCACACTCACATTCACACCTATGGACAATTTCAAATTACCAATTAACCTCAACATGTTTTTGGACTTGTGGGAGGAAGCCGGAGAACCCGGAGAGAACCCACACTGCACGGGGAAACTCCACACAGCAAGATCCCGGTGCCCCCACCCGGATGCGACCCAGCAACCTTGCTTGCTGCTAACCAACTGTGCCACCTTGCAGCCCTTGGCAACACATGACGGCTGAAATATGATTGGATAAAAGCTCCAATATAAACATGCAATGCTAGAAGCACCACAGCCCAGAGACACACTATGAAATGAAGAGAATAGACTGTTGAGAATAATATAAAAGTCAGTGACTCTGATAGAGTTTAGGATGGGAGAGAAGACCTTGCTGGCCCTGACGGCCCACCACTGTTAAAAAATTGTTAAAAATGTTAAAAATACAAAAAAGCTTGAAGAGTTTAGCTCCTTTAAAGCAGATCTGAGCACTGCTTGAAGCAATGGCATTTTAAGTTTGTGCATCTCCCAAAAAACCTGAGACAGAATAACTATCACCATTGCAAATGGTGGAACAAATTCAACAAGACTTTCAACTAAGATAATTAAACTACAATTAGTATCACAGTTATTGAAATATAAGTGTGATTGACTCTAAATTCTGTACCTAAAGAAACATCTTCTTACCGCACAAGTCCGATGGGCTGATACTTGTAGAAGACACTGTAGTTTGCCCACTCCTCATACAAAAGCTGCAGAAGACAATTAACAGCAATTAATTGTAATATTCCACCTGTTTTAATATTCTTTTAGCCTTTCTACTGCGATATTTAAAAAAAAAAACTAAACTAAAAACAGTTAAGTAGAGTTCCTGTTTGTGTTTCGTTGTCAGTAAATTGTGACTTCATATCTAAACTACACTGCTCACCCCTACTGTTAACATCAATCATAAAGTAAGCGACAGTCTTTAAATTCTATTAATGTGAGCTAGAATGTCAGCGATTGAATTTGTTTGAAGCCTTGGCAGTATAGAAGCAGCATATTCCGTTTTGTCATGCTCCAGTATGAGGTGTATACACAAAGGCCTGGGCGAAAGCTGGTTTAACACATTTTTTATTTATTTATTTTTTATATTTTGAAGCTTTTTTTGTTCACTTTTACATATGCAAGTGAGCAGGGCATATATGTAAACAAAGAAAGAAAGAAAAAAAGGCAAACATTACTCATAATGCCCTGAGAGTTTAAGTTAAGTTTTAGAAATGTGAATGGAAATAGAACCAATAAAGAAAAACAACCTATAAACAAACGAACAAACAAAAATTGTACAGAATTTTAAAAAAGAAAATGCTACATAGATCATAGATTTATTACAGATCTTCTGGAAATATGGCAAAAATCTGCTGGGTCAGAAATACAGGAATTTGGAGAAAGCAATCTAAAGCTTTAACTCTGTCTTGATTTAGTTAATTATTCACCACTTTTTATTTGTGTTTGGAGTCATTGCCTTGTTAGAACACCCAACTGTACCCAAGACTCAATCTTCTGGCTGACAATTTTTCATTAGCATAATACTACTGCCGTCATACTTGATTGTAAGCATGAATGTGAGGCGTTTAACCCCAAGGACAAACAACAAACATACTGGTGGTCACTGTGGCCATTTGTTGTTTCATATGACCACAGATCTTTACTCCACAGGGTTTCTTTGTCTATGGGATAAGCAGCAAACTTTAGTCAAGCTTTAAGGTGCTGTTTCTAAAAAAAGGGCTTCCGTCTTGCATTGCAGCTTCTCAGCCCATGGCAATGTAAAACACATCTGACTGTGGACATTGAAGATGGCGGCGGCCATGTTGGCTGCGGCTGCACAGGCTCATGACAGAAAAACACTGAAAACTTTTAAAACTTTTAAAACGTTGCTATGAATATTATATCACAGGCACAGTTCCACATATGATCGGTTTCACTGTGCACCAGTGATGGTCTTTTTTTTTTTTTTTTAAATGTGGTGGATTCCTCAAACGAAGCGGTAGCAGAGGAGGACATTTTGATTAAGTGCTGGGTTTCAACTCAGTCAAATAGATACAAATGGGTTCCTGCCTCTGTCAAGGTTGCCAGTGGGAACATCTTGTGATGCAAAAAGACATCTTCTGTGGACCTGACTGTCTCATTTAAAGACGCTTAATTCGGCCAAAGTCTTTAAAAGCCACAACTTCACAGAATGAATCTTCCCTCCCCGGAACAGACACACAGCTATGAAGTCTACACAGTATTATGAAAACCACCGATTTGTATTTACTCTGTGGCTGACACAAGTGGCTTCCAGAAGTCTCTTTGTACCTGCCTTGTAGCAGATGCAACTTCCAAAGCAACACTGTTCCCCACAGAAACTCTGCTCGTATTCGTTCATTTACATCATAATTACGAAACACACATTCGTGTAACATCCAGATAACTTCTGTTTCACCTCATGTCCAATACTGAATCAGAGATAACTGCTTTGTTGCTGCTAATGGTTTACAATCTTTCATTCACTGTTAAAGCGAGACCATCGTGGTCAGCCGAGGGTTTGGAGACGATATTCCTTTGTTAGTACAAAGGTTTAAGGTTTCATGGATCCAAGTGTCCTGGATATACTACAAGTTCTCCGACTGCTGTGGACCCCGAGCATTACCAGCCCATTGCTGTCACCTCCCAACGGTGTGACCCGCTTGCAGAGAGGATATCGACGGTGGTACATGCGGAGGCAGAAGCAGGGCTCCCAGGGAGGGGCTAGCACTAAAGCTAAAGCCTTCCCCTGCAAAATGCTGCTTCCCGCAATCCTGGTGGCAAACATCCAATCACTGGAAAATAAAATGGACTATCTGCAACTGGACCTGACAACCAACCGGAAGGTGATGGACTGCTGTCTTCAGTGAAACTTGGCTGAATAAAAGGGTCACAGACAAGGCCATCAGGTTAGCAGGGCCAACGCTTCACCGAGCTGACAGAAGTAAAGCTCTAAGTGGAGAATCCTGTGGTGGAGGACTCTGTGCGTACATCAGTAACAGGTGGTGCTTGGATACATACAAGTCGTATTCACATTGCTGTCCAGACATTGAGGATCTGGCAGTTAAAAGCCGGTCTTTTTATCTCCCGAGGGAATTCTCAAGGATTTACATCATTGCTGTTTTGCTGATGCAGATACAGAGAGGCCCCTGGACACTCTACTCAAGTACATGAGTGATGTGCAAAGCAACCACCCTCAGGGAGTTTTCATTGTCACTGGGGATTTTAACCAGGCGAACATGAAAAAAGTTCTACCCCACTTTTTCCAGCATGTGGACTTTGCAACCAGGGACAGCAACACACTGGACCATGTCTATTTAAACATCAGAAGCAGCATTCAAAACAGCCCCCCGTCCACACCTCAGCTCATCTGATCATATATCTATTATGCTGACCCCTGCATACAGACCTCTGCTCACCAGATCCAAGCCCACCTCTAAACTTGTGAAAGTCTGACCAGTGGGTGCCATAACTGCCCTTGAGGACTGTTTTGAAACCACTGAGTGGTCTGTGGTCAGGGAAGATGCCATCAAGGATCAGGGTGTGAATATCGAGGAGTATGCAGAGGCGGTCTCTGGCCACATCTCCAAATGTGCACAGGATGTCTGTGTCAGCAAATATATCACCATCAGGAAAAATGAGAAGCCATGGATGACCTCTGAGCCTTGCAGAAAGTTAAAAAACACTGCTTTTCAATCCAGAGATATGGCTGCCCTCAGATCTACAAGAGCCAACCTGAATAAGGCAATCAGGCTAGGGGAAAAGACTCATGGTCAAAAGCTCCAACAACATTTTCAAGACCATAGGAACACAAGGAGCCTGTCACAGACTACAGGACCCCTCATTAGACCTGTGATGACAACACTGAGTTTCTGGATAAGCTAAATAAGGTTCGCCAGGCCCTGAAGAAAATCGATATGAGGAAGGTGGTTGGTCCTGACCAGACATCAGACTGTGTGCTTAAGGGATGTGCATTACAGCTGTCACATGTCGTTACTGACATTTTTAACCTCTTCCTGTGTCAGTCTGTCATGCCAACACACTATAAAACCTCAGCTGTCATCCCAATTCCAAAAAACTCCACAGTAACCTCTCTAAATGACTACCGACCTATAGCACTCACGTCCATCATTATGAAGTGCTTTGAGAGGCTAGTCAAGGATCACATTGTTTCTCTGCTTCCCCCGGCATTCGATCCACTCCAGTTTGAATACCGTTCAAACCGTTCTACCGAGGATGCTATATCCACTGCTCCCCACCTGTCATTGGAACACCTGGAGAAGAAAAACGTTCCATTTCTCTTCGCTGATTTCAGCTTGGCCTTTAACACCATTATTCCTCAGCACCTTATCACCAAACTGGGCCCACTCAGACTGAACACCCACTTGCAAAACTGGATATTGGACTTTCTCATGGGCAGATCTCAATTTGTGCAGAGCAGACATAACAGATCAAACACAATCTCACTGAGCACAGGTTCTCCACAAGGCTGCGTCCTCAGCCCCCTCCTCTCCACCTGATGACCCACGACTGCTGTGCAAAGTTCAATAGCAATTACTTCATCAAATATGCTGACGACACAACAGTGGTGAGTCTCATCCAGGACAATGATGACAAGGACTACGGAGAGGAGGTGAGGCTTTTCACGGGGGGGTGCAGGAGTAACAATCTGGCTCTAAATGTGGAACTGGTGGTCGATTTCAGAAGACATCGGTCTGCACTCACCCCAATTTATATCAATAACGCTGCTGTGAAGATTGTGCAGCATGGAAAATTCTTGGAAGTGCATGTATCTGACAACCTGAGTTGGTTCTTGCACACCTCCACTATTGCAAAAAAGGCTCACCAGCAGCTGCACTACCTGCGGAGGGTGAAAAAGGCCCATCTCAGCCCATCTGTCCTCAGGCACCATAGAAAGTGTGCTCACCAGCAGCACCCCTCTATGGCATGCCAGCAGCACTGTATCTGACAGAAATGCACTGAGAAGGGTGGTGAGGGCAGCTGAGAAATTCACTGGGGTCACACTGCCAACTGTTGAGGGCTTGGCCCAACAATGCTGAATGCCCAGGGCAAAAAGGATTTTAAAGGACAATACACACCCCTGTTACAAACTCTTTTCTCTCAGGATCATTTCTCTCGCAGGACCTCTTTCCCTTCAGGAAGTGCAAAACCACAAGGTTTTGCAACAGTTTTTGCCCCTGTGCCATCAGACTTTTAAATTCTCAGGAACACTCAGGAATTCTATCTATCTATCTATCTATCTATCTATCTATCTATCTATCTATCTATCTATCTATCTATCTATCTATCTATCTATTCATTGCAGATCTGCTTTCTATTTCTTGGTTGACTCTTGACAGTCCTGACCAACTGGCTCTCAGCAGCAGGTGATACCTTGTGTTTTCTGGTATTATTGAGAAGGATGAGTAAAAAAGCCAGATCATCTTCCAGCACTTTTTTAACATTAGGTTGCATGGTGTTTTTCCAGTTTGTTTCTCATTCACCCATTCACACACACACAATGGTGGCAGAGCTGCCATGCAAGGTGCTAGCCTCCTGGCATACAGGACCACCAACCCTGTGATTATTGGGCAGCCCACTCTACCACCTGTACCACAGCTGCTACTAATACTGTGTTTAATATTACCACTAGTCTTTCTGTAAGGTTTCCTGATGACAGGCAGTGGCATAGGGATAGTTTTGTTTTATGTAGCACTTCTATTTGAAGTGGAGTGGTGTGGGGTTAATGGTGGTGCTCATCTATAGGTTGGGTTAGTGGTGTGTTCCTACTACAGTAGTTATTCTGTTTTTTGTTCATTTATTTGATTTTGTTTTTGATCCCAATCACTCCTGTACTTTCTTCTCTCCTTCACTATGTGTTTAGCTAGACCAGCAGATCTTTTCTGTAGGATCTAATTTAGCAGCAGTAAACGGCATTTGAACTTTACATGTATTGTATAGTAGACTTCAACATGACTGTAACGCAAAAACACAAATAACAGCAGACCCAGTTTATATTTATTGTCATTGTCACACAAGTCATAACATATTATTTGGTGGTCCAAAAGTTTATGTCAGTGTGTACAAAGCTGTACAAATGGAATACATGGCCACTCATCTGAAGACTTTTTTCTGGTTACATTACGTAGAAATAACATTCTTACCTTTCTGTCATTGGGCTCTGCACTCTCCTCATTAATATCTCCCTGAAAAAGGAAAGAAAAAAAAGAACATAGCAAGTTTTTGTACACACTGACTTGAAGTTATAAGGCAGGATTTAATCATCTGAGGTAAACTAATCTGAAGAAAACAGTAGTCGGTTGTTGTTGGTATCTTTTCACCTCATCTTACAAAAATATGATTTATGGTTGCTTCCGTGCAACCCCTGATGTGGGACTATAACCACCTATGACAATAATTGGTGCAAGCACCAATACTACTTACATCATGAAGAGGATAAGCTGCTGTATATACACCACTACCAAGGAGACTGGTGATACCTGCAGAGAAAACATAGATGCAAGTGTTGGTATGATTGTCATTCCTAGCATTTGTTAGGATGTCTCACTATGGGATACACCTCTATTCTTCAGAAGCATTTATCTCATGAGAGCAATCCTGATTGACAGGTGATCATAATGTTTGTGTCAGGCAGAGTGACCTACAATTAGGTAGTTTCCGTAACATACAACATAACATCATTCAACACCTTTTCTGCCTGTAGAGCAGGGGTGTTGGAAGAGGGAAACATCTAAAACTTGTAGGTTTGCGGCCCTCGAAGACCGGAGTTCGACACCCCTGCTGTAGAGCAAATGACAATCTGTTGGACAGGGTAGCTACTTTAAATAGTCTGCTGGAGCTACCTTGCCTACCATTCCATTGCCCGATGCTAGTTGTCTGCAATACACTTTAGCCCTTTTCAGATATGGACCCCATTCCATTAAACTGACAGTAATATAATGGGTCTCCTACATGTCTAAATGCATAACTTGTTCACGTTTCTGAAAAAGTCATCCTGACAATCTTATTACGTCGAACCAAGAAAATATCTGTATCTTTTTCAACATGGCACATGTCTGAACTGAACCATCACATTAATCTACAGACATGCACAAGCAGCAGTACTTAGTTATTTAGGAAAGAATTATTTCCACATTTCAGCATCAGTTTTGGTCAAAAAATATCACAGAGGCACGTTACACATTACACAGTTTGTGTGCCAAAATCACAACACACCTTCCTCACTTTGCTCCCCAATTAAAATAATTGATGCTTATTGTTACAGCATGCCAGTTTCCCTGTTTTATTTGAACAGTTTACTTCTCATTTCATAAACAATCATATTAATCACATAAGCCATTAGTTTAGATTGAGTCTGTTATTGCATTACTATGCATTTTAGGTCACTTGGTGTATTGCCTAATATCACATTAATGGTCAGTTTCGCATGATTATCACAACTCTTTCTGGCACAGTGGAGATTACTTCTGCATAAAGCCATACGGAACATTGACCGAAAAGTGACCTGTGTCTGAAACACTTTTAATGGATTGCTGAAGCCAGCAATGTTACATGTCCCATGTTTGAAACGGGCATTTGACTCGATGATCTTCATTATAAACTGAAATGTTCACCACCTAACCATTCCATTGTTTAGCACATCAGCTTGCACCACTCTTAACATTTAGCCTTCCAGTTAATGCACTTTTTATTAGCACTTCAGCCTAAAAATGGATGTTAACCCCCCTCGTACACCAGAGGAGAAGTAGACTCTGGGGATCGACTGTGTGTCTGTAACAACAAGATATCATGTCATGACTCACATCAGGTCTGCTTGTGCTTCCCTTTATGGGGCGGCTATGAGTCAGATGGGAGAACGGGTTCTCATTGGTGAAGTGGGTTTCCTACTAATTGTAAGCCTGGTGGTTCAATCCCCTGGCCCCTCCATGTGCTGAAGTGTGATTGGGCAAGAATGGTAAATGGTGTGTGAGTGTGTGTGTAAACAGGTGAATGAAAAAAGCACTTGGTAGAACCTAGCTCAGGTTAAAAAGGCACTATATGGGTACTACAGATGATTTGCCATTTACCTTGGGCTGGTCATTGAAGCAACCGGTTTATGCAGGTATTGTAACTGTCTTGCCATTAAAAGTCTGTCAACGGCTAGCATACCAAGATAGTCTGTTGGGAAAGGACCCTTACTTACCTACAAGCAATACAAAAATTGACAGCAAGGTCAAGGACAGGACTGACATGGATGCTGGTGCTAGCTGAAAGCTTTAGCAGGACCTAACCACAGTGGTTCCATTTGTGGAACTGGAGTTGGATTATGAGAATGACGACAAAGAAATCTTGGAGATCCTCATGTACAAGGAAGACAAGGAAGATGATGGTGTTTAAATTGCTTCTACTGAGGCTTCCAAGCCTGCTGCTGTGAATTCCCCATGGGACGGAGGCATGCCGAATGCAACCAAATCACATAATGAAGTGAAGAAATTGCTCCAGGGTACTAGGCTGGCAAAACAGCTAATCCCAGTTTTGCTATCTGATCTTTTAATTCTGTACAATCCCGAAGCAGCCAAAAGCCGAGCCAGCCAAGAGGGCTTTTCCTAGGCAGGGAGGCAATAAAGAGCAGGCCCAGAAAGGCCCCAACACTGACAGCAGCCCCACTGGTACCCCTTTTCCACCAAGCTGGTTCCAGTGGTAGTTCAGAGCCAGAGCCTGACTTAGCACCAGTTCTTTGTGTTTCCACCATCTAAGCACCACCTCTAGGCTCTCAAAGCTGGTGCTTAGCAAACAGCAACTCTTTGCTGGGCCAGAGGTAAGAACCTAGTACTTCAGGGGCTGGGGTGCGCTGGGTGTTATCGTGACCAACAAGACCAATGGAAACACAGAAAAGGACACACAAGCGTTAATTTGTGTTGTTTATCACCGGGACATCCCTGGTCCAATCGTAGATGTAATGGAATGAGACCCGGGACACACAGAAGTTCTGCACAAATTGTTGCACGTTGAAATCCGGTAGAGTTGTGTCCAACCAGTAGCATCACAGTGGTGGAAAACAGTCATTTTATAACTTCAGTGTACTATTTACGCTTAGAAATGCGGTCTTCTCGTGAAAAATGGAGCGCACCTACATCCGCTGTTTTTTCCGTTCATAGAAAAGACTGCATGAGAAAAGAGTCACTCGGTTTTATCTTGGACAAATCTTAGAATGCCCTAGTTTACTCTTTTTAAAGTCATTTTTGATCCCACATCGATCAGAGCACACGGCAGCCACCAACAGCAACTGGCGCCTGTAATGTGTTCAGGGAACATCGGTAAATTTTAGAGTCTATCGATAACAAAATCTTGAGCAAGTCGTATGTTTTGCCTGCGACAATGTGGAAAGTGCGACCAAATGAGAAAGTCGGTCGCATCAGTGAAAAAGTTAGTCTGGAGCCCTGTGTGGACTTCCGTATGGTGGAGTGTTGCTCAGTAAATGGCTATGTGTGAAGGATGGCGTGACTCTGACTTGGCTCAAAGAAAAAGGAAACATGTTCTTAGGAGGCGCAAGATTTGAACCAACTAAGCACTGGCACTAGCACCAGCAATGAACTAGCACCTGGTTCTTCTTGGTGGAAAAGCGGTTCTAGACGGGATCTTCTGGCCCCTGACTATCCATTGCTGTGTGCAGAGAAGCACCAGCACATTCCAGGTGAAGAGAAATGAGACTTTTGTTGTAGGAACAGTATGCTCTGTCCACTATGTAAGTCACCCAAGCACACTGCCATGTTCTTGTTTAGTAACACGTTTCATTGCTGCACTCAGACCTATGGTCAAGGGTGCAGCCACAATTAATAAAACCAAGCCTCTGCAGAGCTTCCGCTTCTGAGGCAGGCTTTGATTCTTCTGTAGATGTGGACCATCACGGATTTTGTAAGTGCACCTTGCACATGTGCAGTGTCAGTCAAGTGTGACAACAACATTTTGCCACTAGATGGCCCCTTAATACAATTAGTGGAGGCTCAGAGAACAGGTAGCTTCTAACTGAACTTTGAACTGCTTAGATCCAGCCCACTCAATCAAACCGATATGGACAGAATTTCTTTTTTCGTAATTTTCTTTTTTTTTTAAATCTCACATTTCATTGATTGAATATTTCATTCATAAAATAATAGAAAATAAATCTAATCAAAAAATACAGTTTAAGAAAACAATAGAATTTTAGAACTTTTAGAACTTTCATTTTGTCAAGTGAAAATCCAACCATCTAGTTTGACATAACTCTAAAATATAGGCAGACACCAGTGACTTGGATAATGATTAGTGAGTAAAGTACAAGTGGCCCAGTAATAGTAGCCTGATTTATACTGCTTGTCCTGTGTTGATCCACACTTACCCATGCTGTACGTGGCCTTGCATTTTGTTCTTTTTAGTATTTCAAATACCTGAAAAAGAAATCAAAAACAGAGCTTTACTGTTTTATCATGCTGAATATTGGCTTCATAGAGCAGGGGTGGGCAAACCTGGTCCTCGAGGGCCACAATCCTGCATGTTTTAGATGTTTCCCTCTTCCAACACACCTGATTCAAATGGTCAGGATCATTATTAGGCTTCTGCAGAGCTTGATGATGAGCTGATCATTTGAATCAGGTGTGTTGGAAGAGGAAAACATCTAAAACATGCAGGATTGTGGCCCTCAAGGACCAGGATTGCCCACCTCTGTCATAGAGAATACTCAAGAGTAAGTTCAGTAATCAAAATGTCCTAAGTGCTCCAAGAACCAAAGAGAAGGGCAGTTGCCTTCTACTGAAGACATTTCACCTCTCATCCAAAAGGCCTCCTCAGTTCTAAGTAACTGAAATTTCAGGTATTTATTCTCACCACCAAAGTTCATGGTTCAACTTTTAATGGCCCAAGACTCACATGCCATGAGGCGTGAACAACTCTGAAAATGTCTGACTCAAATTGTGAATAGCAGTTTAGGGGAAGTCTGGGGAAGGACCTCAAGACTGTGTCATAAAAGATAGGGGACACTCTTTTAAGGACAGCAATGTAAAGAGAGAAGTCAAGGAAGCCATCTATGTTAAAGTTAAACAACTATTCCTAAATAGGGGAGGGGGTCTGTGACACCACTTATCAGACACTTACACACAGAACAGGATTACCATGAGCTGGATAACTGAAACTGTCAGATGTATAGCAATCAACAAGGTAATACAACTATGGTAAAGCTCTCATCTGCAATAGCAATAATGACATCAATTAAATTCATACTTGGGTCTGTTCATAATACTGAGCTGTGCATTGTAGAAAAATATGTACATGTGATTGTCTGCTGACTGAAATGTAATAAACAGTCAGGGTTATGCATGACAGTGGTACATCAGAACAGAATGGATGTCGTCCCAGCCCTCATCATGAACAACAAACAGTTATCAGGCTGTGCTTAGCATCTGGTTTAGAATAAGAGACCTCGAGGAGGATCTGACCAAAGTTTTATACACATTTGTACTAATTATTCCATGACATTAAGTATTTTTTGTTGCCACTGACTAAATATGTGTCAGTAAAACAAGTTAGCCACAACCCACAGCTATGTGTCGACATTGGTGGATCACATGCAAACTGGGACTTACTATTGAACTCCTGGTTTTGCTGTCAAAGAAGTAATCTTTGTCTGAGAGGTCAAACCTGTTAACAAACACAAAAACACAAAATGTTATGTTTATGTCTGTTTAAATTCAGTCCCCTTATTCACTGTGCAGACCACTGTCAACACACAACAACATAACATGTCAACCTTTCTGAAATGGGGCAATATCTTAGGTTTTGTTCAAAAATTTTGTTTGTTTGGTGTTTGCATCTCTCAGTGCTACTGCAGCTATTGCCTAGTAATACAATTTCTGAATATTGTTTTAAACAGGGGCTGCAAGGTGGCACAGTTGGTAGCACTGTTGTCTTGCAGCAAGAAGGTTGCCGGTTCACGTCCCGGTGGGGGCACCAGAATCTTTCTGTGTGGAGTTTGCATGTTCTCCCAGTGCAGTGTGGGTTTAATTACCAATTACCAACTGTAGTCATGCTCTCACATCTCAGCACATATTGTGTGTTGCGCTGCGTTTCTTTGCAAATGGAAGTTTTTTGTACAATGTCGTAGATGCAGAGCACCTGAGTAAGGGACCTGTATGCAGGGCGGTCAGAAAAGTGTGCCTCGCCCTGAAACGGCTTTTACCATCTTTGTCGTTTTCCCCGGATACAAACCTGTCAGAGCGATCAAGGAGGAGAATGATGTAGAGATCTGTTCAATTAATTTTAAATTAGATTCTGTTAATGACATTGTGCTGCAACCTCAGACTTGAACAATGTTTTTATATTTCATCTTAAGCTGCTGCCAAGTGCGCTTCTCCCCCGCAGGATTGCACCTAAATGAAATAAATTAATGGGCTACCATTCAACCAGCTTTCCCCTGTAACATTTAAACTTACGCGTTGACCCGAGCAGCAACGTTCTCCACACCATTTCCCTCTCTTTTTGCAGCTACAGCGGTGTTGCACTTCTTTTTAAAAACGTGTTTAAACTTGTCGTATGAGCACATTAAGATTTCTAATTCTCGTGGGGTGAAAAACACAGCCCTCCACTTCCCCGTTGCCATGGTGACTCTTTGAATCGGGGCTCCATTGATGCTGGCTTTTTATAGTTGTGGTGCACGAGCTTAACTCCAGGTCAAACTACTCCGAGTTGATTAAACTAACTCAGACCCACTGTTCTGGAACCGGAAACTCAGAGTTCAGGATTAGACTCAGAGTTTGTTGAACCTGCTTTGTTAAATGGCCCCCAGGGGATTACTTCGAAGGGGAAAATTTGTAGTTTGTTGTTTGGATTTGAAACATATCTTTCGTTACACCAGTCCTGAAACTTTTCGGATACACCGCTTAATTCTCACTAGGGTCGCGGGGGGCTGGAGTCTATCCCAGCCGACTTAGGGTGAAGGCAGGGGACACCATGGACAGGTCACCAGTCTATCACAGGGCTACACTTAGAGACAGACAACCAAGCACACTCACATTCACACCTACGGACAATTTAGAATCACCAATTAACCTCAACATGTTTTTGGACTGTGTGGGAGGAAGCTGCAGGAAACCACTCCAGGCCTTTGCATGTGCAGTGCTGCTTATGTCATGAAATGGCCTCTTATATAAAATTAAGCTTAAGCATGTCAAACAGGACATAAAGTATGATGCAATCAAGTGCATTTTTTGTCATGTTTATTGTGTTCGTCGGGTAATATACCTTTAGTGGTAGCACTCATTAAAATGAACAAGAAATGGAAGAAAACAAGGGTGATGTAATATTTTTTTCCATGACTGTATACACTCAAAAATCAGTTTTTGCTTTGTCATCAAAATACTGTGTGTAGATTGATACTGAAAACATGAATTGATTCTATTTTAGGATGAGTCTGAAACACTTAAACTAACACTTGCCTTTGATTACATCACCTCTTTTCTGTCTGCCAGATCTTTATTCATTGTTTGCTTGCGTGCAAATCATGAACTGATCACTGCTGTATTTACATGTCATCTCCATACTGTTGGACCCTCTGTATAAAGTGTTGTGCCCTGGGCCCCCTTACCTTTCCAGACTCCCTTGTTTGGTTCTGTAAGGCCACCTACCAGAGTATCAATACAACACTCCACTACAACACACTTTTTAATTATGCTTTGCATTGTGGCCACTGGCACTTGAAAAAACACTTAGACATGGGTTCATAAGCGTTCCCCTTCTTTTAAGCCTTGTAGCCATGATTTGCAAAAGACCCATCAGGCCAGAGGTACAACAAACAAGCAGTCATTCATTTAGTTACATATGTATGTTCATTTTTTCCACAATAAGCCCTGCTCACAGCAAGCATTCATTATGAAACACCCCTCACATACTTTACAATCATGCTAGCATATGAGTCCAATGCTTTGTCAACCAGTGCAAAGGTCTACTTACAAGTGTTGTTTTTCCCTCGAGAAAGTGTGTGACAGGTGTTTGATGTTCTTGGGTTGATGTTCCTCAACATGAGGGTGGAGAGGCTCCACAACTTTACTGACTAGAGAGCTGATTTTCTCCACAATACCGCTTGATTGTTTGACTTCATACACCTACAAATTCCAACAAAACAAATCAAGACCTCTTTATATACATCACACATTTAGAACACAAGAATACATTGCTGCAAATATTTGAGCAAGTTTGACTTCAGCGATACTAAAATGAAATAAAAAATCTAAAACAATTTACACATTGCTGTATAGTATAGTATAGTATAGTATAGTATAGTATAGTATAGTATAGTATAGCATAGTATAGTATAGTACAGTACAGTATAGTATAGTAGTAGTAGCATTCCATTTATGTAGAAGTAATGTATGGATCAGCCAATTACTGTGGTTTTTACAACAGCAAAAGTTAAATTGGCATTCTTACATTTCCGAAATTTTATATAAAGTTAACTGCTCGTTAAACCCCTGTTAGAACAAAACACACACAGTCTTATTTGCACAGTCGTCAGTCTAGGGCAGGGGTCGGCAACCTTAAACACTCAAAGAGCCATTTGGACCCGTTTCCCATGGAAAAGAAAACACCGGGAGCCACAAAACCCTTTTGACATCTAAAATGAAGATACCACTGCATATATAGTTTTTTTTTACCTTTATGCTATGTATTTTTTAAAAAATAAACTGTAGTGTGTTGCATTGATGAAATCAATGAACTGCTACAGAGAAAATGAAGTTTTATTTCTGCATGAAACAAAAACATTTTGAACTGCGAAAAAAAAGCCGCTGCATTGAAGGTTACTTTCAAATAAAATACTCCATGTCTATTTGAGTCCTCCTCGTATATATGAAATAAAAAGTTGAATTTAAATCATCCATCTGCAGCAAAGTAAACATTATGTCTGGTTGTCCTGCTGACTGCAGCTGGGACTGCTGACCAGACTCCTGACCGGCTGTGAGAACTTTGGGACGTGGAGGAGCTCACAGCAGCACCCGCTGCCCGCTGAGGACAGTAGCTGCAATACGATACGTGTTTTCATTTCAGAGTCTCCAAAACACCAGAAAAGTCTCCAGTAACACCAGAAGCAGTTGCTAGATTTGTCGGGAGTCGCATCTGACAAAAAAATAAAAATAGCCAAGAGGTTTTGGAAAATCGCCAGATTTAGTGAGAAAGTCACTAAGTTGGCAACACTGTCCATGCCGGCGGGTGTCACACATCAATGGTTGTGACACATATTTTGAGCGACAAAAATTAAACATGTTTTATTTTAATGTATAAGATCCCCATAATCTTCGAATTTAGAATAACATTTTAAAAACTAACGAACTATAATAAAATACATTTAAATGAAATGCCCATTATTTATTTTCCAAAACCACAAGGAGCCGCAGCAGAGGAATGAAAGAGCCACATGTGGCTCCCGAGCCGTGGGTTGCCGACCCCTGTTCTAGGATTTTAAAATCTTTCTTCAAAAAGAAAACAAGTTATTTCCACAATATAAACATGTTATCACCTGTTGATGCAAAATGATGATTAAAGTGTCATACCTCACCAACATCTCTAAGAATTGCATTCTAAAGTTCTCGACAATGCATTAAAAATGGCAACATTAAAACAAACTATCAAAACATTAAAACAACACAAAGCAAGAAAGAAACTGATTGGTAAAGGTTAGGTAAAACATCAGCAGCACGCCATCATAAAACATTCAGACTATTATGCCATTTAAAGCAGGCACACGGAACTCCAAGCGCAAGAATCAAATAGTTGAAGTAGAGAAAAAAAAGCAAGACTCGCACTGAACACCTAATTGTACACTATATAGAGTAAATGCTCATCTAATTCTTAGAATCTGGAAACTTGAAGGCCCAAACCATTTCTTCTGGTTTACTGCTACCACTAAGTCAGTAAGTAAAGTTTAATTATACAACACCTTTCATAGCACAAAGTCGCAATGTGCTCAACCCTTTATAGGGCTAATTAATGTGTTTTTCAAGGTGCAATAACTGCTTAAATATGACACCTGAGTTTCTAACACTGCATGGTGAAAGACAGAGACCCAGAACACTGAGTCATTTTAGAGGCTATGCTGCCTGAACCAACAATGACAAGTTTTGTCCAGATTGAAGCTACAGATTATTGATCGCCATTCAGTTCAATTCAATAGCAATCATACAATTGTTCAACATCATTAGTCTGTCTTTTCAGATTTAAAGGAAACATGCAGCTGAGGAGTATCAGTGGTAGGAGATAACTTTACATTTGCTTGTAACTGGACTTAATAGGAACAAATATAGAGCAAATAAAATGTGTCTCAAGACAGAGGCTGGAAAGGTTGTGACATAGGACCTAACATCTCTAATCTTCTACTCAAAAAAATGAAAGGACGATTTGATTATGTTTGAAAAGGGGCTGCAAGGTGGCGCAGTTGGTAGCACTGTTGCCACGCAGCAAGAAGGTCGCCAGTTCGCGTCCCGGTGGGGGAACCGGAATCTTTCTGCGTGGAGTTTGCATGTTCTCCCCATGCAGTGTGGGTTCTCACCAGGTTCTCCGGCTTCCTCCCACACAGTCCAAAAACATGTTGAGGTTAATTGGTGATTCTAAATTGTCTGTAGATGTGAATGTGAGTGTTCTTGGTTGTCTGTCTCTAAGTGTGGCCCTGTGATAGACTGGTTACCTGTCCAGGGTGTCCCCTGCCTTCGCCCTAAATCAGCTGGGATAGGCTCCAGCCCCCCCCGCGACCCTAGTGAGGATTAAGCGGCATATAGATAATGGATGGATGTTTGAAAAGGGGCTGTAAGGTGGAGCAGTGGTTAGCACCGTTGCATCGCAGCAAGAAGATCGCCGGACACCTGAAATCTTTCTGCGCGGAGTTTACATGTTCTCCCCATGCAGCGTGGGTTCTCTCCGGGTTCTCCGGGTTCTTCCCACAAGTCCAAAAATAATGTCCATAGTATGACCCCTAATATGTACAAGACCAAACACATGTTGAAAAAACAAGATTCAGTGATGATATGATATCTGCAAGGAAGGGGCAGGAGGTGTCATCAACATGGACATTAAAATCCCCAACCAAGAGGACTCTCATCAACTTTATAGCAAAGCATAAACTACTAAACCAGGGGGTCTATAAATTCATGCATGCGTGTGCAACCCCTACAGGAACCTGAAACTGACAGTGAGGATGGATTAGAGGAGGAAGTATCAGAAGCTGAAGATGATACAGAATATAATCCAGACCATGGTGTGGATGGAGGTGAATCTAGGATGGAAACAGGGGAAATTTTTCAAGAGGAGGCAATTCCTGGAGGAGTTGGGGAAAGCTATGCTGGCACCCTACATTCAACCACGTCAACACCTTCCTGGCATCTATCCCAGCTGACTTAGGGCAAAGGCAGGGGACACCCTGGACAGGTTTCCAGTCTATCACAGGGCCACACTTAGAGACAGACAACCAAGCACACTCACATTCACACCTACAGACAATTTAGAGTCACCAGTTAACCCAAGTTTTTGGACTGTGTGAGAAACCCATGCTGCACAGGGAGAAAACAAAAAGATCCCAGGTGTCCTAACTGGGACACGAACAGATGATCTTCTAGCTGTGAGGCAATGGTGCTAACCACCGTTCCACCATGCAGCCCCTGATGAACACTGTACTGTTATTGTTCTTGTTAGTTGTTCTTTAATGTATTCAATTATTGATCTTGGAATATTGTGAAATTGTCAAGTTTTTGGGATAAATTCTTTTGTACATGAATAAAATCTTCTTGGTTACTTTTGACCAGAAACACAACAGGTGACACTGCAGGTGTTACTTTGTGTGACTGTATAAAAAATGAAAATGTTTTTTATAAAATGTTCTTGATAACTTTGACCCAAAGTGGTGTGTGATAAACAGTACACTATGTTTCATCTGATTAATAATAATAATCGATAAATAACAAATAGAAGTTTAAAACTTGTGATGTTCACCAGGACTTGTGTTAAAAAAAAAAATTAAAAATCACAACAAACAGTGATAACATAAGCATTAATACAGTTTTTATGAAAAGTCTTAGTGGAATGGTCATTTTGAACAGGAACACAAACTTGTTCAACACGAAATGAACACAACTCAAAAATGCTGACATTGTAATAAATAGCACTGAATTAGATTTTTCATCGAGTTCCTCAGTGCATTTATTATATGGAAAACAAGACAGGATGTTATTTACTTCATGGACACCTACAATTTGAATTTAGATTTGTTTTGTGCACATATTCCAGAGACAGTTAGATTTACCTTCTTGGTGGGCATCTTTAGCTTCATGAATTCAGCCTCTCGACAGAGAATGTTAAAGGGAGCATGGATCTTCACGAAGCCCACGCCTGGAATCTTACTCTAAGAGACATACGACATGGAAAAACAAGTGTATACAGTTTTTATGTCATATTTAATGTCTAAAACACAAACAGAAGCATCTCAGTGATCATCATACCAGGTGAGACAAACAAGTCTGCTCTATCACAAGTTGTATGTTGCAACATCACATTTGCAATGTGATACAGCAGTGTTAATGCATTTCAAGAGTGTTACGACTGTGGTCGTATCTGTTAATAGAATGTTACTGTTTCCTGTTGATGTTATTATTTCCTGTTGTGATTGCCTATGTAAATAGGGCTGCGCTGTCACGACGACCGGATTGGCTGATCAGCGGAAGTTCTGGTCTTAAATACAGCGGGAGGACTTTGCCAGTGGTGCAGAGAGACAGGGTCAGATGGGCGGGGCCATTTCCTCACCGGCATCCTAACCGGCACAGCACCACGTCATCAGTCCTGTGTATAACTGATTTTGTGAATGGAGTGAGCTGCTACCTTTTTTGTTTAACCCGTTTTCTCATGTTTTTGTTAGATAGGGAGGCCAGACTTTGTGTTTATTTTCGATACTTTTATTTTTGATAGGCAAGTTGGTTCTCCCGCACTTCAGCGTCGTTTTGGTTGTTATTTTTGGTAGCGCTCACTCTTATTTTAAGTTAATCATTCCCTTTGTTTTAACCCCACCTTTATTATAAATAAATCATCAATTGTCCTGGTAAAACTGCTGTGGTGTGGCTGCTTGGGACCGGAGAGGGATGGCGCATTCATGTTGCGTTCAGGTGCCCCTAGACTGGGCGTAACAAAGAGTAAAACATAAAAGGTTGGAGGTTTGTGTGTCATTATTCTGTAGCAGCCTAGTTCCTTTTCCACGTGATTTGATCAGGGTAAACACAGTGGTCAGTTGTATGTGATGGCTTTGCATTCCGGCATGGCCTTTCTGAAGTCCAAATTCACCTTCAATGTGGTGAAAGCAAAACACTTGTGAAATGGTCTGCATTTATCCACAAATAGTGACTGATTATTGGTGTATCCGCCATCTAATAGTGATTTATACTGTATTGAGTACATTAGGTTCAGAAGTATCCCTGAGGTTCTACCAAAAGGATCAATAAAGTTCTATCTATCTATCTATCTATCTATCTATCTATCTATCTATCTATCTATCTATCTATCTATCTATCTATCTAAGAGAGCTAAGAAAATAACCATACACACTTCTCTATACATTAAACTGATCAGTTATAAGGCAGTGATTTGTTTTTGATGTGAGAGAGTTTTTGACTGAATTATTGAGGCACATTACTCTGTTAAATAATGTAACGATGCTAAAAATAAATAAATAAATAAATAAAAGTGGAAAGGAGGCAATGGGACAAAGATAAAACACTTGTATAGCACAATTAATAGCATGATGGTGTTATTTATAAAGTGAAATACAGTAGAATTTAAACGTCAGTGGTTATAGATTAATGTCTTAAAGTAATTTTTTTAAATGATTTATTTATTTTATAATTGAGCAAGTTAAATAAAACCATATGTCTTTGCAAATTTGAGTTCTGTCATATCTGTGTGTTCACATTTTGTCACTGCATCATTCATTTGACAACAAAACCTGAAGAAGCATTGTTCCATTTGTTTACATATTGTCATACGACTGTAAATAAAATATGCATTCCAGAGCAATGAGATGAATTAGCTGAAAGTGTAGTTATTAATCACCCACCCCTCTGGTCTCAGTTTAGTGATGCATATTACAGTATCTTTATGGTTTTCTGAATTTGTATTTTGAATCTGTTTTATCTGTTTCTATCCATCTGTTTCGCTTTAAATGGGATAAGAGGAGGTCATGTGACTGGTCACATGACTCCACCTGCCGAGTCAGTATTTCTAATACTAATAAAGCATTAAGTCTGTCTTCATTGTTGTACTGACTTCCATGTTGTGCCAACATATGATCATTAAATCTGCAAAGTTGTTTGTCTTATGCAGAGGGGAATGTGTCTGGTGTTTGGACTTGTGCTCGCATCTCCATCTGCATTCTGTTTCATGAAAATAAAGCTCATAATCTCCTCTATTTTGTCAAACTGTTGCCCAAAGGGAATTGTTTGGATTTGTCTCTATAATAAAACACTCTAAGGTCTTCACCTTATTATGTGAAGGGCCCTGAGATAACACATATTGTTAATTGATGCCACACACATAAAAATTATTTAAATTCAATTAAATTTTTTAAATGAATTAAATTGAACTGAAGTGAAATTAATTTGACTTTAATTCAATTTAATTGAATCTGTCTGCTGATTCAAGGGGATGAGAGGGCATCATGGGCCATTATTGAACCACCTTCAATAGTCGGTCTATTATTATTCTGTTTCGTCTGTCTACAACACTACATCTGACTCATTCTCCTTTAATCTCCCACTGATCACCAAAACATCAGAAATTTGTGTGTGTTGTGCCGGGTTTCAGGAAAATAGGAATCAAGACTATTTTTGTGATACTGGCAGCCTAAGGTCAGCCACTTCAAGTCACTGCTGTCACGAGGGTTATTTCCTATTTTTATCCTGGCATCAAGATATTTCATACATAGGCAGAATATCAGTTTACACTTTTACAAGACTGATACACAGATACGTCTAAAACTGCAGCCCTGCAAATAGTTCCATAGAAATTGGCAACCATTTAAAGTGTTGAAGACATTCAGGAGTGGATGTCCCCTAACTTCTTGTAGTTAAATATAAACAAAGCTTTTCCATGTCCAAGCTTGTCTACGAATGCAGTTTATTTGTGAAAATGACATAATTCCAGACAAACCTTGTGTAAGATGTTCATAGTAAACCTGTTTACTTGATGTTTTAAAACAACTGGATGTACGGTCTATAGCTTCAGGGGGCAGCGAGTTTATGGTTAGATTATGTTTATTAGAGTTGTGTTGGAAAAGGCAGTTATATGTGTATATTTTATAATGTGATGAAAGTGCAATGTTGGACTATCTGACCAATAATGACTTGCATAAGAATGCGGGTTTTTTTAAAGCGAGTATGCATATTTGCAGCTGCAAGGTTGTTTACATATTTTATTTAGACTGATAAGTAAATTATAGCCTCGACTAAGCAACACACATTCCTGAATACCATACTTGTGAATAAATGCTTGAGAAGAAATGAAAGTCAGAGAGGCGGGATGTTTCGGTGGAGCACACTTCAAAAAACACCTTCTCGCTTTATGAAGTTACAAGCATGTCTTAATAACGATAAACATATCTGTATACAGAAGCCATAAGGTCACGTTATATTAATGACCAGCGTGATTTGCTGTCTGTATTCTTGTACTCGTCATATGTTTGTTTCTTGGGATTATTATGCGAGGTAAATGCTGTTTTTTGGGTCATCTGGTGTTCTTTGTATTGGGCTTCTGTTTTTTTGTTTGTTTGTTTGTTTGTTTGTTTTTTAAGTATCTGTTACGTTGGATGAGGAGCTGGCGAACTCCTGGCTTCTGCTGTGCCTTCTCATCTCAAAGACAACTTGTGCTTTGAAGATTTCATCATTAGATTGTCATCATTAGACCATTGGCTGAGGTGGTGTCCCTAAACAATACGGACACCTGGAGAAATAAAGCTGAGTTTATTAGAAAACCTAAGACATGCCGACCCAAAGTTGAGGTCAGGAGGCAGATTTGCAGTTCTGCATGCTTCTCTGCAGTTTTCCTACAGCTGTCACAATCGCAAAACTCACAAAAACCTATAGAGACTGTCTGCTCCAGCATCGCCTAAGCTAAACTAAATAAACCAACCTTGTTTTGATCTACATGTTAGTCTGACATATACCATAGAAGTTGAACAGTGAATACTATTTTCTTTAACGACTTTTGGGTCTGACCATATGCTGCAAAACAATTTGAAAATGTCACTGTGTTTGGAAAAATAATTCTCAAATGGATGGACATCTATTGTTTAGAGTAGAGGCACATGGAGGGTAGCTTTCTTTTTTTAACCTTACTACCACACAAGTTGATTATCTTGCTTATTGTGCTGCAGTGAGGATGATATCCATCACTTTTGCGCTGCTGACAAAGAACGTCATGAATATGACTAGCTCCATGGTACAATTAATAAATATGCACTTTAAATCTGGAAAATAATCCAGAGAAAACTTCATCTGGCTTAGAATTAAACTACAATAACGAGAAAGACCAAGAACCTTATTACTCATCATTACCAGAGAAAATAAAGAAAAGCACAGTGACAGCTCTATTAAGCTATATATCCATTTAACTTGCTTTATGGGCACTTCTCAACAAATGAATTAGCAAAAAAAAGTGCATCAGCTTCCTCTTGACCCACGTGTTTTCACCAGCTTTAGACTTAGATCCTACCTCCCCTGTATTTATAAAATGTTGTTGAAGATCAATAATGTGACTATTTTCCAGGCATAAAGGCCTGAATGCCCTGTAATTTAAAAACATGAACCTGAACACCTCAAACACACGATCTAACCACACAGTTACACTGGATGGAATCATGTTGGCTCGTAATGTAAGGAAACTTGGAGACATTTTTGAAATGCATATGTCCTTTAGCTCACACATACAACGATTCTCTAGGACGGCCTTATTCACAAAGAGCTTCGCGTTAGTTCAGACAGGCATGGAGTCAGGGTGTCACATGGCCCCTCTTGTCCAATCATCATCGCTAAAGTCCAGCCCACCCACTTAGCATGCTTTATAACTGAGGCAGCGTTCATTCATTCTGCCCGCTTCACGCTCACCACATCACTGCTACTTCAGCCTCTGCAGATCGTCACATCTCCCCCTCCTCCCCAACCACCACCTTTTAAAAACAGTTCAATCATATAACCCCGGTGTTTCCCATATCGTGGGACTGTAGGTTGCAGATGGTTGATTATTGTACCTTGAACTATTTAATCTAGATTCTGTAAGTGAAGACTATTTAGTTGGTCTCCTGTTCTCGTGTTCATACCGTATTTGAAAAATTGCATATTGTAAATTCATGGCTCTGCGGGGGTTTGTGATCTCAGGGATTATCAGTGTCATGCTTGCTCAGATTGTTCCAGAGCATCACGAGCAGAGTTACCACCAAACGAAATGTATGTGATCCCAAATAAATGGTTAAAATCTGACAAAGTGTCCTGTCTGAACTTCACATTATTGTTCAAATTAATACCTTCCTGCCTCCAACTGGTGGTGAAAAAAAGCTTGAGCATTTATTTACTTCTAGACTGGGATATTTGAATTCCTTACTATCAGGATGTCCCTGAAACCCTCAGAAAAACCTCCAGTTGATTCAAATTGCTGCAGTGTAAGTGCTGACAGGAAATAGAAAAGAAATTATATTATATCATATATTATTCTGTTGGTATCCGGTGAACTGCAAAATAGAACTGAAAATTGTTCTCCTTACGCACAAAGCACTTAGTGACCAACCTCCATTAGCTCCGCTTTCCCCACCTAGGCCTCAGCTTTATTTCGATATTTACTTTTTTCGTTGTTGTTTTGTTTGTTTTTTATATTTTATTTTTTCACCTGTTTGCTGTATTTTTATACTGTCAACCTTTGTATTTATTGCTTGTTGTTTAACGCTTTTATTTCGTTGCTTTTATCCTGTGAAGCGTCTTTGAGTTTTTGAAAAGCGCTATACAAATAAAATGAATTATTATTATTATTATTAAGAGCTTACACTGCTATGTTATTCCAATGCAACACTTCATTGTGTTATATTGGGGAGGGCGGGGGAGAGGGGGGGGGTTCCCTGTCTGATATTGTGGTCAGTGATGTGGGGGCACCACCAAAGGGGACTGTCCTGTCCCCCTTTCTCTTCACTATGTACACCTCAGACTTCCAGTACAATCAGGGTTCTGCCACCTGCAGAAATCCTCGGATGATGCTGCAGTGCTGGGGTGTATTAAAGACGGACGAGAGGTGGAGTACATGACTCTGATCGGAGACTTCCTGGAGCGGTCCGGGCAAACTACCTGCACCTGAACGTGGAAAAGACCAAGGAGCTGGTGGTGGACTTCAGGAGGAAGAGGATGACAGCTGAGCCAATCACCAGCCAGGGCCTGGAGGTAGAAGTTGTGGACTGCTACAAGTACCTGGGAGTCCACTTGAACAGCAGGCTGGACTAGAAGCACCACAGTGATGCTGTGTCCAAGAAGGGCATGAATAGACTTTACTTTTTGAGGATCCTTTAAATACCATGGGCTGCAAGATTCTGGAGATGTTCTACCAGTCTGTGGTAGTAAGCAATCTTTACTTTGCTGTGGTCAGTTGGGAAGGCAGCACCAGTCAGAGGGACATCAGCCGGATCGATAAACTGATCTGGAAAGCAGGCCAAGTTATTGGCATCGAAATGGAGACATTTGTGTCGACAAGGGACAGGAGGACACTGGACAAGATGCTCTCCATCATGGACTATCCACTACACCTACTACACTGGACTATAGAGGGACAGAATTTCCAATATAAGCTATAACTGGCTACAGGATTTTAATGAACATATTAAAAGATCTGAAAAATCTATGTGTTTGTCTGCCACTTATAGTTTGGAAATATTATACCCAGAAGATCATTTGAAAATGTTTCTAAGTATTCAAACATATTAAAAAGCTTTAATGTTTTTTACACTGATTTGTTTCCAAAAAGATGAGGCTGAGGATTTAGGGGTTCTGAATGGCGTCCAAAGGTTTGACAGCATATTTTACCTGTTGTACCCTTCTTTGTGTCACGTTTTATGAGTGTAAAACTGTTGAAAATATGGGTAAAGGGGATTTTGTACCTTGCACTTTGATGTACACTACCGGTCAAAAGTTTTAGAACACCACACTTTTTCCAGTTTTTCACTGAAAATTATTCAGTTTATTGTGTCATTGC
>NW_007578253.1:93464-95610 GCF_000690725.1 Stegastes partitus
CAGTACTTACCTTTGTACCATTTCTAGCTATTCATTGGACTAGCACAACTTGAATTGCAATAAAAAACTGGAAAAATTAGGGTGTTCTAAAACTTTTGACCGGTAGTGTATATTTACTTTTTTTTTTGGTGAATTGGTTTTCATAGAGGTACAACGCCAATAGTTTTGCATTTCTAGCGACACTTGTTTTGGATTGCTCTGCAGCATTGTTAGTTTAGTTCATCATAACCAGTCTGAAAGAGGGAAACAAGAAAAGACACATCCCTAATGCAAAGTGTAGCACAATCTAACACAGATGTCCTTCACAGTTGTGAGCTGACAAATGCAGATGCAAACAGGACTGCAAGCACTGTCATACCCATAATGTAACATCTCTGTTCACTCATCTTCTCTTCTTCTTCTGATTTAAGCTCAATTTTTCTCCTTAATTACTTCATTGTCCTTTCTTAAGCTTAATCATACATTTTATCCAACAGTGCTACTTCAGCTGTTGCTATACTTCATATCCAAAAACTCTTTAACACTTTATGTTGCCAGTCTGTGAATTTACTTTGGCTTCTCATCATTCCAGGGTTAAAAAGTAACTCTATAACGTTTTTCCTCCACAACCTGTGGAACGTAGATTACAGCAGACAGTGGCCTCTTTGTCAACTATTTCCCGGAGATCTACAGTATGTCACAAAAGAGATTTTTGGGTCAGATTAGAACCTGGGCCCAATTTGAACATTTTCACTTAGGGGTGTATTCACTTTTGTTGCCAGCGGTTTAGACATGAATGGCTGTGTATTGAGTTACTTTGAGTAAATTTACTGTCAAGAAACCAAACTGTACACTGACTGCTTTACATTGTAGCAAAGTGTCATTTCTTCATTTGTCCCATGAAAAGATATCATTAAATATTTGCAGAAATGTGCCATACTGTATGTATTTATTCCCATGGAGGGCAATGCAGCTTTGTTTATCCTTTTGGGTGTAATCTTGGTGGGTAGTTACTGTGGGTACATTCTGTTTTTTTTTTTACTTTAGTACATCAACTTTAGTGACATATTGCTTTATCTTTGTAAACAGTTTGAGATATTATTGTTTTGTAGAGTTGAGAGTGCTTCAGAAAAAAAAAATTAGATAAAAAACGAAACTTACAATCTCATCTTTCTCCAACTCCAGGCCCATGTCTCGCAGTTTCCCCTCAAACTCTTCCCTCCTGAATGCCTTTTGATCGTCATGGCCGTTAAAGGTTTCTCCCTCCACGTCTGCCATCGTCGATGACTGCAGGCAGGATGGGTTTCCTGTCCTTTGTGCTTGGTGATGTCGCAGATCTTCACCACAGCTGTGAGGGCCGCAGCGTAGACTGCAGGCGACTGCATTTTCAGCAAGTAGTTGCACCGACTGCCGACTGGAGCGGCTCCCTCCTGGTTTCTTGACAGGGTAGGTGAGGACATAGTCAACCCGCCGCTGACCGTCCTGGAAGAAGAGGCCATGCTGGCATTGGGTGCTTTCCTCTGGGGTTAGAGCCTTCAGCAGCTGATAAACATGGGGACAGATAAGTGTAGTAAGTATTTAGGTTGTAGGGAATAGCTTGTAGATACACTATTTGTTTCTGTGAACAGTCATATTTCTTTAAAATTTCACTGATTAAGGATTTTTGTATGGAAGCCGATAGCGGTCATGGCCGCACATTTTTTTAAACGGCATTTTCTCGAGATAACGAGATAATTATTCCGTTATCTGGAGAAAACGAACGACGTTTTCTCCAGATAACGGAATAATTATCCCTGGACACTGATGCCTGTGTTTACAAAGAAACGAGTGACGCTCTGGAGTGCAGCAGTGACTTTGCCGAGAATGGACTGAAAATGCCAGATCGAGGATCATCTGTCATTGATGAACGCATCAGACTTTACTTCTCTCGAGGTCTGACACAGAAAACGGCAAAGAAAGAACAGTAGCAGAAAACGACCGCTCTCTGCTTCCGTATTTTTGGTTTTCTGTTACGATGACAAAAAAGATCAAGACACGGTCTGTCCCAATAAAATACACCGGTGTTGGCAAAAGACAACACTTTGTAAAGCTTTAAGGCTTTCTTCCTAGTTCCTTAGTATTGGGTAGCATTGCCTTTAAACTGTATGACTTGGGTCAAACATTTTGG
>NW_007578253.1:97520-101519 GCF_000690725.1 Stegastes partitus
GTCTGGCATTTACAAAAAATATCTGGATTTGCCTCTAGACTTTTGGGATAACATCTTGTGGACTGATGAGTCAAACGTGGAACATTTTAGAAGACACATGCCTCACTACATCTGGCATAAAGCTAATACTGCATTCCATAAGAAGAACATCATGATGGTGGTAGTGTGATGGTTTGGGGCTGCTTTGCTTCCACGGGACCTGGACTAGTTGTCATAATTGATGGAGCCATGAATTGGGCTCTCTATCAGAAAATCCTCCTGGAGAATATCTGTCCATCAGTTCATGATCTAAAGCTCAAGTGCAAATGCAGCATGACAATGACCCAAAGCACACAAGTAAGTCTATCTCTGTATAATATAAAATAAACATTAAGTTTGAGAAATGTTCAAAAAGAAAAAACCCAGAAATCCAGTACACATCCAGCTGTGTAGGTTATGAACCTGCTACCACTGCTGTCCCACAGTCTAGCTGTGCTGTCAGAAAACACAACTTGGGAAATTTTGCACATAGTCCTAAAAGTTGTTGGTTCCAAAGAAGACATTTTGATAAGAGAAACTTACAGATGATGTTATGGAGATGTTGTAGGGGCCACAGACTGAGTTACATGATGTCAAAAGAAAAATATTCTCAAAGCAACTTAAGACCTCAGACAGAATGTTTTTCTGAAACATTCTTGTAATTTGATGTGTTTACACAACAGGTAGAACATGTTCCCTGTATTATATATATTATATATATTTATCCATGTAATATGTCATGAATTTAACATGTTAAATTTTTCATGTTTTGGGAATATTGTTGATGTAACAGATTACTTAACAGATAAAATATTCCTACAATGTTCAAGTTGATAATGGAAGAACATCCCCAATGTAACTTTTAGAAAATCTTCCCAAGACAGATTTTTTTCCATGAAGTAATCTTGTAATGTTAAATGTTAAAGACTGAACATGTTGCTTGAAACATCCAGATGATATTTTGGAAACACTGCTAGGGTAAAACGTTCTTCTAAAAAACCTTCCTTTAATGTTACACAATACAAAAAAAGAACACTTTTAAAGCAACGATGATTTTTCCAGGATGTTATGAAGGCCTTACATGACAGAAATTAAACATTCCAGTCATGTGGCATGTTAACATACGTGGAACACTTTGTGAGTAACATCCTGATGTTGTTGAAGTCTTTTACCAACATTCCCACAATGTAACATGATGACAAAGTGATCTGTGTGGATTTTCAGCCATCCAGGTCACGGTACTCCTTCAGTGAAAAGCAACTGAGCTTCTCTTTTATGTGCTTGAAGATGTTGCACCTCTCATCCAAGACACTTCTTCAGTTCTCGCTGAATGGTGAGGAGTTCACAAATATACAGCTGAGCCATTGGCTCTCCAGTGTAGCCCACTGTGGCCAACCTCTATATGTAGGGAAAACAAACTGCCTTTTTGTGACTGTGCTTTGCATGCTGAGGAGACCGGAAGCGTCAACATTGAAGTCTCAGAAAAACCTACACACACAGACCAATATCTGCTGTTTAAGTCCAACCATGCAGTGGAATATAAAGTGGGAGTTACCAGAACCTTACAGCACTGGACTGAGAATGTCCCTACGAAACCCAGGGAAAAGAGAAGGAACACACACATTAGCAAAACACTGACAAACTGCAGCAATCCCAACTGGGCCTTCATCAATTCAAATCATTTCAGCAAAGCAACATTGTATATCCAGTCCAATGCAGCAAGGACTGCACAGACCTGTATGTAGGGGAACAGGTCCACAAGCTCATGGCACAACAATGGTGAGCCTGTTCATCAGGACAAGACTCAGCAGTTTAACTGCATCTGAAGGATAAAGGACAGTCCATTGAGGACAGTAACGTACACATTCTGGACAGAGAGGATTGATAGTTTGAAAGTGGAGTGATTGTTAGTTATTTCTGACACGGCAGCTTCATTTTCATTCATATTTCTCTTGTTTCTTCACCTTGTTTTACAACCATTCACATCTCGTTGCATGCAAGTCCTGAGTTGTCAATGGGCCATGAGCCATGTGAGCTGGAGTCACTATATACATTGGAAATTCCCCACCAGTCAGCTAGAACTAAAAAAGCCTCTTGGGTGACAGGTGACATGTCTTTAAGAATCTAAAAGGAAAGTTAAGTTCCCTTTTACTGACGTTCCTAAAGCCTCGGGCACAACCAGGCTCTTATGGCCTGCCTGCGTCCAAGTTTTGTGCAGAATCACACATGCCCCGCAAGTTTATCTTGCAAAATTTCAAGGTCGCAGACAGCCCGTAAGCACAAACGGAAGATTTTGGACATGTCCAACAAATTCTACAAATTCCCTGTGAACAGCGACGCCACAAGTGTAACTTGCTCCCCCTTCAAGGAGTTTGGAAGTAAGACGTGCTATTTTTAAGGTACTGTGGGAAGAAAATCGGTGGTCTAAGACAGCAGGCATGCGTCACATGTGCGTCAACCCCCACGCCAGGTGTATAAAAGACGTGGTCATGGCACACCAGTGATCGTTGAGTGTACAATGTCTCCTCTCCTCTCTTTGTCCTCTGCATCATTCCCTGGACATAAACAGATTTGAGTGATTTGTTAATTAATGTTATATCTCAACACTGACTGATCATAAAACTCTGAAGAGAAAATAAAAATAATACAATCAGTTGCTAAGTGCAATGCTATACGACTCATATAGCTCTCCACATATTGCTTATACACAATGTAAATGAACACAATTTTAAAGTAAATAACTGTAACTGTAACGATGCAAGAAACATTGCATTACTGCTTCAAACTAACAATGGATATACCATATTATGATGAGCATTGTATTGCTTTTAAGTAAATCTACCTTCATAAGTTCTTTTTAATGTCTGAAGCAGCAGCATGACTTTCTACAAATCCATGTGAAAAGATCAGAGACTACAGTCACATCTGCTCTGACTTCACTGTTTCTGAGCTGAGTGTCCTCTTGTTATCACGAAAGAGTTAAATTACTGACTGTCCAGCCTGATACACAGAGACAAACTGAGCAGACTGACAGGAGCTGGACACACACACACACACACACACACACACAGTGCGACTGTTGGCTTTATTGCTGATGTGTGAATCTCACATTATATTGGGACATAACGTTAATGTTTTTAGGAGGGAATCAGTGGTGAATATGTGTAAAAAAAACAAAAAATACAGTCATGACTTGATAATCTGACATTAAATCTAAAACTTTCTTTTACGTCGGATAGCGACGCTGTCGGATTGTCAAGACGGAGATCCAGATACAAGGAGGTTGATGCTTGAAGGGTAATTTGTTGTTAATATTTATTATTTATAGCTATTATAATAACAAGTGTATTGTTAGAACACTACGCATTGCTGGATTTCACGCCTAATTGACCAGTACGATTGTACACATTCCAGCCACTTCGCACCCCTGGGGTGGAAGTGGCCGGAACACACGGACAGTATTTGGCTGCTGATGCCGGTTTAGCTAGCATTCAGAGTTATGTTTCCACCATTGATGGCAACGGCGGCAGGGGACTGGCGGGCAAGATATGCTCCATCACACACCATCCGTGTTTACTTTAGCAAACACTGAGCGTGCTCACTGCGTGTGACGTCGTTGTATCCTCTTCTGAGCATGAGGATTTCACACACGAGATCACGTACAAGTCACATTTAATTAGAAATGTGAACAAACTCACAAAAAATCAGATTTCACAAAAAAATCCAAACTGAGCATTACGTCCTGCAGTCTGAACATAGCCAATCTGTCAGATTGTTCAGTCAGATAATACGCCGTTATCCTTATTTGTGAAATAAAATGTCATGTCAGAGTCAGAATCCAAGGCTGTTGGCATGTTCAGGCTGTTTTTATGGGTTCCATTTGTTTTTGCTAAAAAACCTGTTGGATAGCAAGGTTTTCGGATTGTTAAGGGTCAGATTATCAAGTCACGACTGCAATCTAAATATATGATATATTTGATG
>NW_007578253.1:101529-110141 GCF_000690725.1 Stegastes partitus
ACATTTGCTCTGACTTCACTGTTTCTGAGCTGAGTGTCTTCTTGTTATCACTAAAGAGTTAAGTTACTGACTGTCCAGCCTGATACACAGAGACAAGCTGAGCAGACTGACAGGAGCTGGACACACACACACACACACACACACACACACACACACACACACACACTGTTGGCTTTATTGCTGATGCGTGAATCTCACATTATATTGGGACACAACGTTTATGTTTTTAGGAGGTAATCATTGGTGAATATGTGTAAAAAAACAAAAAAAAACAGTCATGACTTGATAATCTGACATTAAATCTAAAACTTTCTTTTATGTCGGATAGCGAGGCTGTCGGATTGTCAAGACAGAGGTCCAGATACAAGGAGGGCTTGATGCTTGAAGGGTAATTTTTTGTTAATATTTATTGTTTATAGTTGTTATAATAACTAGTGTATTGTTAGAACACTACGCATTGCTGATTTCACACCTAATTGACCAGTACGATTGTACACGTTCCAGCCACTTAGCAGCCCTGGGGTGGAAGTGGCCGGAACACACAGACAGTATTTGGCTGCTGATGCCGGTTTAGCTAGCATTCACAGTTCTGTTTCCACCATCGGTGACGACGGCAGCAGGGGAGTGGCGGGCAAGATACGCTCCATCATTACCATCCGTGTTTACTTTCACAAACACTGAGCGTGCTCGCTGTGAGTGACGTCGTTGTATCCTCTTCTGCACATGCAGATTTCACACAGCAGATCACATACAAGTCGCGTTTAATTAGAAATGTGAACAAACTCACAAAAAATCAGATTTCACCAAAAAATCCGAATTGAGCATTAAGTCCTGCAGTCTGAATGTAACCAATCTGTTGGATTGTTAAGTCAGATAATACGCTGTCATCCTTATTTGTGACATAAAATGTCATGTCAGAGTCGGAATCCAAGGCTGTCGGCATGTTAAGGCTGTTTTTATGGGTTCCGTTCGTTTTTGTTAAAAACCTTGTTGGATAGCAAGGTTTTCAGATTGTTAAGGGTCGAATTATCAAGTCACGACTGCAATCTAAATATATGATATATTTGATGTATTATATATAATACATTCTCTGAATAATATATATTTAATGATATATTGAGTGATTAATACAAATCATTTACACACATTTGTCAGTCCTGTTCCCAACATAGCTTGTATATTCTAGCTGTGCATCTCACCTCTTTGATGTCACGGCAGAAAAGACTTCAGCCAGGACACATCATCTCTTCACAACAATATTTAATCTTTCCCTGGCACAAGCCACCATCCCATTCTGCCTCAAGCAATTCACCATCATTCCTGTCCCTAATAAGACAGCCTAAATGATTACAGGCCAGATGCACTCAGTGCTGCCAACTGAAGTACTGAATGGAAAGTAGGTATTGGCTGTCCTAAAAATCGCTAGAAGTAACTCAATGACATCATCACATAATTTGCATAATTGTTATTTGCATGTAATTGTAATGGACGCTGTAGGAGAGAGGAATAATGTCGTGGGACACCCTAAATATGTCTAAAATTACAAATGAACTGTCATCTGTTGATTCTTGGTTTGTTTTTTAAAAGTTTGCCACTGAAACAGGCCATCACTTCTCACAATAACTTCATGACTACTGCTTTGTCTAGACCCACATTAAATAAATCCATTTTGTATTGTATTGTTAAATGTTAGAAATTTAACCAAACGACTGTAATGTGGGGTGAAACTGGCAGCTTTACATCCAACCCTCCTCCTTTACCTGGCCTTGGGACCCAAAGTGACCCAAAGACACACTCTTTTGTTTTTTAGTTGTTGGATTTCTTTTTTGTTTTTTCTGATATGATGAGCTAGCCAGCTAGATGTTTAGCTTATGTCACAGAGAAGCACACAGAGTGGACCAGGTGGGTAAGTGTACATTAACATTACCAAACAGAATCGCTGTTCATAACGTCCATCCATCATCTATACACCGCTTAATCCTCATTAGGGTCACGGGGGGTTGGAGTCTATCCCAGCTGACTTAGGGTGAAGGCAGGAGACACCCTGGACAGGTCACCAGTCTATCACAGGGTGACACTTAGAACCAAGCACACTCACATTCACACCTACGGACAATTTAGAATCACCAATTAAGCCTGGAGAGAACCCACGCTGCATGGGGAGAACATGCAAACTCCAAGCAGAAAGATCCCAGAAGTCCAAACCGGGACGCGAACCGGGGTTCTTCTAGCTGCAGGGCAACAGTGCTAACTACCGACTGCTTTGACGGGCATTTCTGAGCATATAACACTTTTAAGTGCACTTTACATTCGTGTAGTATGAAAGGTGTATGATACCCAAGACTCAAAATTTAAAATAGTAACTGAACAGTTAATGCTGTTAGAGATCCAGAGTCTATAAATGCTGAGGGTAGACGACACTCAAGCCTTGTGGCACTACATCAAATGCTATACCTAAACCACTACAACTGTGGCCATACCTCCTTTAGCTCTCTGAGCTCTTTGCTGAGGTTGATCTTTATATCGTTGTTTCATATTACATTTTGCAACTGATTTTTTACTTTGTATCACACAAATGATGAATGTAATTGCATTATTGCATAATTGCAATTATCTAATGTTAATAACGATGGTGAAATTCATCCCTATCAACCTATCATTTTTTAACCAAGCAGGAACCTCCAGGGCTCATAAATAAAGCCCACATGGAGGTGCCATGGAGGATATTTGAGGCCAGCTCCAAAAGCAAGTTGATTCCCATTGGATTTGTAATGACAGCTGTATGGGAGATCATTTTTATATAACGCTTGTTAAGATTTTATTAAGAAAAAAAGTCAGGGGATGACCACTGATCGTGATAGATGAGTGCAATCTGAGGACAGCCCATAGCCCGGAAATGTTTGTATGGTTCCCACTCCCACTCAGTGTCTTTGATCTCTTTTGGATCGCCCGGAGTTAAATGGGGTCAGACGCTGCCAAAATGTCAACAGCCTACGGCACCACATCGAACTTAAAAAACCTCTATTCAGGGAACCTCTGTTATAGAGGGTTTGTCAATCCTCATATACACAGATCTGCTCTGACATGTATGCTGAGTTCTACATTCAGTCTTGTAGTAGGCTGTCTGTTTTTGGCTGGCTCACTGGAACTAGCTATGCAATCCATGTTTGGCACAGTACTGTACTTTTCAGGGTCTGAGTCATTGTGGGGAGCACTGGTTTTTCCACTCCACTGCATGAACAGCTACTTTATGGAACATGAAAAACACAGGATATTGTAAAACACTCGTGGGCAACTCCCACGACAGCACAAACCTTTGAGTACACACACCTAAGAACAGCACTGTAGCTTTACAAGCCCAATTATACTGAACATGGAACAAAATACAAACAACATTGAAAAGCACAAGGATCACAGAATAAAACCACTTCAACAGCACAGCAACAGATGTTGGAACCATTTTCAGCTCTTTATGATTTGATCCAGATGTCTGATGGATGGATAGATTGTCACCAGGTGCTTGGTGTTGGGCACTGAATGGGTGTTCGCCAGCTCCACCTTTTTTGTGAGCCTGATTTACTCACAGAAGACAGGTGATGGGAATGAGCTGGCAGGAGTGGTAGGACACCAGTTTTTTGACCGTAGTCTGATACAAACATTATGAAATCTTTCTTTTTGAATATAATAAACAGAACGAAGAATAACTCCCTACGCGTCAGAACTTGAATTGCTCCTGTCATATGTGGATCCGAGCAAAATTGCGTCGGATACCGCAATAACAGACATTAATCATCATCAAATGAGAGATATCTTACATTATCCAAAAACAATTTAAGGTAAAACTGCGACTAATGCATAAACAGTAAATTGTCTGCACTTATATGGCCCTTTTCTGCTACAGTCAAGAACTTTAACAATGTCAAACTCCAGTGGATTGCAGCTTCCACCAAAGTGCTTTCCATTATTACCATGCCAGCCTGACTGGCTGTTAGCACCATGACCTCAGTCTCCAAGAAACCAAGAAAAATATTCAAACTTTAACTTATCATATTGACAGTTCATAGAAATCGAGGGCGACACAACAGAGCATCATCATGTCAGCAAAACCAGTTGTATGCAATAGTACGGGTGGCAGCTGCTACTTCCACTGTAGTGCTTCCAAGAAAATTCTATATGAGACATAAATAGTATGTGAATTATGAGCTGTGTCATGACCTGAGCCTATCACAGTGTTTCTCCTTATAAAGCTCATAACCTCTGGCTGCAGATCTAAGAGAACACGTCTACAGATCAAACTACACTGAAGAGAAAATACAAAATAAGTGCGTGACTTTTGGAAGGACTGCCAAAGTGTCCGGGACACTTTGTCAAGATGAAAAAAAAAAAATAGGGAGGATTTTAAATTCTACAGTGTTATCAGACTTATTTACTACATTTATTTGTACTCCTATGTTAGTTAACACATGGGCTTTTAAAATAAATGTTCAACCTTGACAAAAATGAGGTCATGTTTAATCTGAGACACAGTCACTGCACTCAGATTATCTCATTTCACTAATTGTGTGACTTCTAACACTAACTGCTTGCACCTGTGTTGAATTAGGTGAGTCACTTTAAACAGGTTGAATACTTATACAGTCACTTATTTTACATTTTAAGACTTTTGTTTTGTAAATTCTTGTCCAAAAAGCCAAATTATATTGATTTAATGTCAAAAACAATAAAAGGGGAAATTTTCCAAAGGGTGTCAGTATTTTATTTTTATATAGGCCCTGTGTATAGGCCAGCCTGCCCACTATTAGGCAGTAGCAGAACATTTTAGTCAGATTTAGTAAGATCGTGAGCTTTTGTGGGATTGAACAAGTTTCATGGGATGGAGATCATGTTATTGAAAAAAACAAGATTATTATTTTTATTTATTATATTTGTAAATGATTAGTTATGTGGAAGGCAGTATTTTATTAGACAAACATCTACAGCAGTTTATGTTTTCCATTTCTGTAAAGTGTTTTTCTTTCCTAATTATTTTTTGTACAATTTCATACCTTTTTCAGCAACAGTACAGCCACAGTATACAGTGGATATATTATGCTGGAAACTAATAAAAACTGACCAAAGACTTTTACTTTATTATTCTGACTTCAAGGAGTTTTCGTCAAGCTGCTCTGTTCTTTTACTCTTGTGAGTTTTAAGGCTCAGAATATCACTTCATGACTAGGGAGAGGAGAACCAGGTAGCTCTCTCTACTAAAGAGTTGTGTTATTCAAAAGCGGCCCTGATGCCGTGTGAATTTTTTTTGCCTTGAAATATTTGGGAATAAAAATCAAAAGATAAGATGAAGCAGGAAAAAAAGAAAAATAAAACCTGTGTATACAGATGCCTCATGAAAGAATGTCACTTCTTTTCCTGCAGATCTGATTCAGTTCTGCTTTTAGGAGATTTCATACAATGAAGCAGTTCAATGCGATATGAATTGCACTGTCAATAAGTAGATTAAACTTTGTTTTGATCTTCTAATGGATTGAGGTCACAAAGTCCAGGAAATCAGTTACTAAATTAGTTCAAGTTTACTCTTTGCACGTGAGCAAAACCGCAGTTAAATCCTCTCTGGATAAAAAGCAGAATTAAAGCAGATTGTTGTTTTTAATTAACACAGTAGTGATGTAAAAGTACTGAAATTTAGTAGTTTTAATGGTCACACAAATGCCACTGCAGCTGAATAGAGGGATCTATCTTATGTCTTGGGAATCATTTTTCCCCCCAAATATCAGCTTGACATATTTATCACTTACATCTTTGGGACGTCCACTACGGTTCTTGATGAGTTTAGTTTTGTGTGTTTAACATTCTGTAGGCAAACATCTCTTTTGGAGGCGTCTGAGGTTTAATAGTTAGGTCAAACTAACGTACCTGTTCATGTCGTGTTGAAACAATGCAAATCATCTGTTTTTACTCTCAACTTACAATAAAATAAATATGTTGAACAATCCCATTTTAAACCAAAATGCTTCTTGTAATAGTGTCAACTCTAACATGTTGTCCGTGGACAGACCATACCTTTATATCTGGACATTATAAAATGCATTTCGGTGGCTCTTGCCTTATCTTTCCTTGTCCTAGCTTGTCAGTATTGCTGTGCGCTCTTTCGTCTCTCGTAAAGACCCTCACCTTGAACTTGCCGTGGAAGATGACATCTCGTAGAAACTGCGGAGCCTGTTGCTCAGATCCAGAGTGTGGCTGTAGGTTGATTCCCGCTTCTGCTTCCTCTGTCATTGTCCAGTTGTAAAACAGAACTGTGGTGAAGAACTCTTTCCAGCAAGAATAGTCCAGTTCCTGCCCTACGTCTCCTCTGTGCCTCCTGTTTGAAATGTCTCCTTAGTGACAGTGTCTGATGTTAACAGCCCCTCCTCTGTCTTAAATTTTTCCTGTGACTTGCCACTTTTTCTGTGCTTGTCCCCCTTTAAAGCTCAGTGTGGAGCTCTCTTTCTGGATTGTGGTATGGCTCAAGTGAGCCAGCAGCCTTGTTACTTGAGAAGGCATCTGTGAGCCAAGATCTAAACTTAGGCAACTATAAAACTGATGAACACAAGGTGCCCTCCCTCCTTTTTCTCAATGTTTAGTAAACTTTAATCACTAAAATATCAACCACCTGAACATACGAGCCAGTATCCCGCGCTCTGCCGAGGACCTGCGAGGTCAAATACGATGCATTACATGTAAAAAATGGTTGCATGGCTCACGATCCGAGAACACTTCCAAACAACTTCATTAGTCAATATAGGCTTGTGTGTGTGTGTATACGTGTGTGTTACATAATAACAGGATGCAGACTGAATAAGCAGCAGCTCATAAGACCCTCAGTGGTCCTGAGGCAGACAGTATCGATGGCCATACAAGAAAATAGAAGGATGATTGTAACTGTTGCTATGGTTGACACTTGAGTTGGATCCTGAGTACAAGCTGTTGCTGAGCTGCTTGATTTGCAGGTGAAATGCACAATCTATGTGACAGTTTTGTAACGAATGCTCTAATTTAGCAAATGCTGCCACAAAACACTACAAGACTCCTGCTATCCTCACAGTAAAGTAGCTAAAGAAAACACAGAAATATAAACCAGAAAGGAGAACACTGTTGCTGTTGTGTTTTATCTAGCTCTGTGTTTCTGCTGCTAACATTTAGGAGCTTGCAGGAGGATGTTGTAGCAGCATATGAACCCAGACTGTTTATCTGCTGTGATAGCGTGCACAACACCAACTTTCTGTAGTTGTTAGAAACTGCAATACATCCATAATTCTGCTGCCCGCCTGCTCATCCACTCCCACACCCATCCTTGCAAACCTCCACTGCCTCCCCCCGTCCCCCAGTAAATCCCTTTCATCACACTACAAGCTGGCTCCCCCCCTACCTGACTGAACTCCTTCGTTTGCAGACTCTCTCCTGCACCCTCCGCTCTGCTGACGCTAGCCGACTACATCATTTTAAAAAATGTTTTGAGTGACTCTGACTCCTGACCATCCTGACCAATTGTCTCTCAGCAGCAGGTGATAGCTTGTGTTTTCTTCCTGGTCGTGGGAGTGACATGAATGTACCATGCACTCTGTACTTAAAAGCACTTAATTGGCTCCAAGTGACTTTCTTTTTGTTTTTCAAGTCTTTGCTGAGCTTCCCTACTGTCATGTTTGCGGTTAAGTCTAATAAGTGTATCAAATGGGCTAAAAGAAGTCAGCAGCTGAGGCTAAAAAACCATGCCACGAAGAAAATGAGATTAGAACAGCCTTCTACATCAACAAAGTTAGCAATTCAAGCTGCTGAATGTATATTTTTGACCCAGATTTTGTCACGTTTTTAGAAAACCTGTCATAAATCTGTGAAAAAAACAAAAAGCATGATTGTTTTTTTAAAATTTGTGATAGAAATGCATGTGTTTCAGTCATTCCATCACTGAAAATTAAGAGGACAAGAGGATTGCCAGTCTACAGAGATTGGCAGAAGAGAAATATTCCAGCATGGTGGCAGCAATCAGAAGTAGTGTCCTGATATCACGCAAGAGTTTCAAAAGAAGAAAAAGTGAAAATTATGACCTGGCCAAGTATGTTTGCTACCTTCAGTCCAACAGAACACCTTCAGAGGATTTTAAAAGAGAATGGTGAAGTAACACAACCCCTTCAGCAAAGAGCACAAAGAGCAGCAGAAAAAAAAATCTCTCTGAAGAAGAGCAGAACATCCGTCACTCTCTCAGATGTGTGGAACACTGGTAGACTCACTACTGATGAGGACTGAATTTGTCAGCAAAAATAAAGGTGGATATACAACATCATGTGTGTGTATGTGTGTGTGTGTGTGTGTATACATACACACACACTGGGATGTTGGGATGCTGCCAACATCCATGTGCTACAAACCACAGAACACCGTTAATGTACATACCCCAGCAGTTCAGAGCTGTTCTGGGTGACATGAGGCGGAGTTACACAGCATTAGGCAGGTGGTTTTAATGTTGTAGCTTATCCTATAAAGCGTTTAATCCTCACTCTGGGCGCTGGAGCCTCTCCCAGTCGACTTAAGGCGAAGGCAGGAGACACCCTGGACAGGTCGGCAGTCTATAAATGTGC
>NW_007578253.1:112266-113445 GCF_000690725.1 Stegastes partitus
TATATGTATTTTTTGTTTCGATACACAACATCTCTATAACAGAATGGGCATCATCAAACAACTACATATGCATTATATTAGACATGATAATGGGCGCCCTGCAATGGACTGGTGACCTGTCCAGGGTGTCCCCTGCCTTCGCCCTAAGTCGGCTGGGTTAGGCTCCAGCCCCCCCGCGACCCCAGTGAGGATTAAGCGGTGTATAGATAATGGATGGATGATAATGGGCAGACAGAGAGTGGGGTTGTGGACTAGAAATCACAGTAACAAGTCACACATCTAGGACACATAGATAAGAAGATTGCCGGTGCTGGCTTGTGGAATGCTCTCCCACTCTTTTTGACGGGGTTGGCAAACTTTGACATTTTGATGGACAGGATCACGTAATTTCACACACATACAAACGTACATCTAGAACATTATGTGGCAGATTGTCACACAATGCTGCCTGCAACAACTTTTTAGATGACAAAGTTGTGGACATTCAACTGCATGCCAGCAGTCTGTTCATTCTCATCTTCCTCTTGCCACCTGTGGCGTCGTGTCATTTAAAAAAAGTTGCATTTCACTTTGACCTTTCATTGCCACTGGGCAAGGGAACGTCTGTCTACTGGTCACACTATCTGATGATTGGATTTTAAAGCTATTTCAAAAGCTTTTTGTGGACTATTGGCTAAATTCAACTCTTTTTTTTAACCATGACAATATAGAGCAAAGAACAACAGGCACATTCTAAAGCAATAGAGAACAACAGAGAATCCAGAGACCCTTTAAAAAATGTTTGGTAGGAGACTATATATATCTATTGTCAAAATACCTCCTATGCAAATGCACACAGGGACAAAGACCTTAATTTTTGGAGACATGTTCTGTGGTCCGATGAAACTAAAATTCAACTGTTTGGCCGTAATGACCATCGTTACATTTAGAGGAAAAAAGGGGAAGCTTGCAAGCCCGAGAACACCATCCCAACTGTGAAGTACGGGGGTGGCAGCATCATGTTGTGGGGCTGTTTTTCTGCAAGAAGGACTGATGCGCTTCACAAAATAGATGGCATCATGAGGAAAGAACATTATGTGGAAATATTGAAGCAACATCTCAAGATATCAGCCAGGAAGTTAAAGCTTGGGTCTTCCAAATGGAGAATGACACTAAGCATACCGCCAAATTAGTTACAAA
>NW_007578253.1:117105-118751 GCF_000690725.1 Stegastes partitus
AAGGCGAAGGCAGGAGACACCCTGGACAGGTCGGCAGTCTATAAATGTGCAAACATTATGTATAAAAGTTGAAGTTAAAACCCAGAACATGTTGCGAAAATACCAGCCACTGTACTATCATTTACACTACAATTAAGCATTTAGGGTTGATTGCAGGAGTGCGCATATCTTCAAGTTGGTCATATTTCATTTATCAACATTTAAACTGTTGAAGAAATGTTACTCATAGTCCTCATGTGAAGTTTGCTGTAGTGGGTGTTTATTAGTATTGCGGTATACGGTGGGCTCACCAACACAGAGCATGAGTCTGTGAAGGTGGACCGACCCTCAACATCTGCAGAGTCACACATTTATAGGGTAAGTCAGAGGGTAAGGGGGGGCCTGTATGTTAATACAGAGGTGAATAGAGGTAAATTAACATTAACAGTTGCCAATCAAGTGACCGGAGGTAAGGGGGGGCAATGAACCACAGGTGATGAAATCGGGGTCTGGTGACCAGACGGGTGGTGGAGTTGGGGTTCTGATAGCATACAGTTGCTAATCAAATGGCAGGAGGTAAGGGGACCATGAACGACAGGGGGTGGAATCGGGGGTCTGTGACAGGAGGTGGGAAAACACATGACAAAAGGTGATGGGAAAACACATGACAACAGAATTCAGGGGTCTGTGGCCATCAAAATCAAGGAAAATGACTTTCTTCATCAAAACAAATGCATCTAGCTTCATAATGTAAATTTATTATCCAGTATCTATATTCATAAGGTTTCAGATATATACTGTAAATGTAATATAAGTTGTAGTAACACTTGGTTCTCACATCTATAGTTGTATAAAGAAGAAAAAAAAATTGACATTTTCCAGATTGAAGAGCCACTCTCTTTGACTGTAGAATTAACTTTACTGCTGTGTTACATAAAAGCATCAAATGCAGACTAAATAACTTGAGTTTTATTTGTTTGTGTGACCTGATACATTTTTCCTGAAGCATATTAAAAAGTGACCAAAACATAGAACTTAAAGGTTATTCTGTGCAGATTTTTTTCTCTGTGAAGCCGTTCCAGGAAACTGTCCCTTCTTCCACAATTGTTTACTTTTGAGTAAGATCCAGAAAGTTTCTGTACAACCTCACATTCCTGACACTTCAGTCGTATGAGCTTATGTAACATAGTAGCAACATCCGCACTCGAGTGTATTTTTAGACTTGAAGAGTGAAAAAAAAATATACAGAAAATCAAGCAAAAGGAAAGCAGAGACTTTGTAGAGCGCAGGCTGTCAAGCTCCCCAGAGATACCATGTGTCTGACTATTAGGACATACATGGGAGCAAAATGTAGAGGTCAAAGATCAGTTCTCACAGGAAACAGAAGGAAGTGGTGTTTATGTTCACATACTGTAACTCAGCTTTTCGAACAACAATGACTAAAACTTTGTGTGGACCAGTAAAATTATGTTGTGACGAATTATGATTTAACAGATAACTTTAGCAGTTTTGTTTGAAAAGAGGAATCAGCAATCGGCAGACTTTAATCAGTGGGTACAAGCAATAGTCACACAACATTAAATTTTTTTTTTTTAAATTAGGAAGTATATAATTATATGTATTTTTTGTTTCGATACACAACATCTCTATAACAGAATGGGCATCAT
>NW_007578253.1:120072-158165 GCF_000690725.1 Stegastes partitus
TTCAACTGTATAATGTCTGCAATGCTGACTTGATAGCTCAGGGCCAAAGCAGCAGGGGACGCCCTGGACAAGTAACCAGTTTATCACAGGGCTATACAGAGAGACAAAAAAGCACACTCACGTTCACAGCTAAAACAAATGTACACTGACGTGAAAAAAGCAAATGGAGCATGGCCAGCTATATGGCTTGAAAAACACAGAATCAGCCACTCTCTGACCTGAGTGGAAATGAGTCGGGAAGCACTCATATAAATGAGAAACAAGGAACTAAACAGAATCCTAATACTCAAAGGGAAACATAAGGAGGACAGAAGGAGCATAAGGCATGCAAGATGAAGGAGAAAGATGTGCTGCATGTTGGAGATGGTGTTATCAGTAAATCAATCAGAATCATCACATGCAGCTATCCAAGTGCCATGGTCAGTCATACAACTGGACTCCTCTTACAGATAGCGTCACACTCTGGAGTCAAACAAATTACTCTGCATGTAGGAGCAGTTGAAGACGGCTGGTTTTTAACAATCAATCTGACTAGTGGGAATAATCAGGTCCCAGTGACGGAGACGGACAAGCTGAAGACTGCCTTTTGTACACCTTTTGGCCTCTTTGAATATAATCAAACGCCCTTCGGCTTGTATAGTGCTCCAAGTACATTCCAGTGGTTAATGCAGAGGCTTGTTTGGGGACCAACAATGTCAGTCATTGTTGTTATATCTTGACGACATTGTTGCATACTCCTCGGTCTCACAGCACCTGGAGAGGCTGGAGCTGGTCCTGGGCCACCTTCAACAACAAGGGTTGAAGGCCAAGCTTGAGAAGTGCTTCTTCTTCCAGCCAAGGGTTAAATACTTAGGCCAGGTGATCTCCCAGGAGGGTGTTTCCACAGACCCTACTAAAGTGGAGGCGGTGGCGGAGTGGAAGTGTCCTCAACATGTCACTGAACTGCGGTCCTTTTTAGGGTTTGCCAGTTATTACCGGCAGTTTGTTGAGGGTTTTGCCAAACTGGCCGCTCCTCTACACAAGCTAGTGGCTGCAGTTGCTGGGACTAAACACAAGAAAGGATCGGGGAAGCCTCTTGGTGAGTACTGGTCCCCCCCAGTGTGAGAAGAGCTTTGAAGCCTTGAAAGCCCAGCTCATCTCTGCTCCTGTGCTCGCCTATGCAGATTTGGGCAGTACTGTCACAGGAGACGGAGAATGGCATCAGACCTGTTGCCTATGCAAGTTGTGGTCTTCAGCCCACAGCAAATTTGATTACTGTAGTTCGGTCCCAGGCCGTATCCCCGGGTGGCGTTGTCGGTCTCTTTTGTAATACAAGTCCTAAAAACCACTGCTCAGGCTACAGATGGATGACTATTTGTCCCTCTGAGAATTATTTTCTAAATCTTACTCCTATTACTGTGTGTAGACATGCCCTGACCTGACCACTTTAAAGTTGAAGCTACAAAAAAATCTCTCTACACTTCCTACTTTGCCCTGTAAGAGTTTAGTAACTATAAAGTTCTATTCAGCCTTTTTCTTTTAAATTTTTGTAAAATGTATTTTTTATGCCAGTGGTAATGACCATGTTTTTAATATTATTACTGCATTTTGAACTGTCCAGTGTATGAAATGTGCCATGCAAATAAATCTGCCTTGCCTCGCCTTAATTTCTTTCCTGAATAATTAAATGAATCAGATTCAATCTAAGTATTCCAGTTTAAACATGAACAAAAGTAATGTTAACTATGACTATCAATGTAATACACTACAATTCCTTAACTGGCCAGATTTAACGATATTCAACAAAATATAGAATATATATACAACAGAGCCCTCTAGTGGCCACATAGGCTAACTGTATGCTGAGAAACTGATAACAACAGTTATAACAATTGAAACAAAAAATCAACAGACTTAAATGTTGGTTTTTGTTTTATGTGTGAATCAGATGTGTGATTAGGTGGCCACTAAATTGAAGTTTGTTGTTGTACCTTTGAACAAGTTTTTTCTTTTTAGGCAAAGAAATTGAAGTACATTTTTGACTCTTCAAATTCTTCAGTCATTTCAGTATAATTTTAGCAAATCAATCCAACATTGCAAGAACATCCCCGAATGCCATTTTTTTTCTCTATTGTGCAGCACATCCTGCTTTAAAATTCCAAATGTTAAGACGTGTATCACTCGCTCAAATAAAAATCTTGTGATGACAAAAATTGCAAGTTTGTATGATAATTCAAAGTTGTTGCTACATTTACTAAATTTATTAAAAAGACAAAAAAAAAAAGAGACCAGATACAGCTTCACTGAACCAGACAAGACGTGACTGACAAGCTTGTGTCTCTTTCAGATGTTCCCACTAGATTCTCCAAACACCTGCAGCTGACAATCTATCACAAGAGATGCACCCAAGTGTGTGATTTTAAAGCTACTTGAGCAGGTATCATGACCTGGCCCTGACACAATATCTTACCGTGTATAGATTTCCAACATCTGTCTGAAGTCCCAGGAAATCAATAAGTTGTCTCCAGGTAATTGTGGCCGGTATCCTTTGTGAGTGAAAACAACACTTGTAAACATGGATGTAAACAGTGCACGGTTTAAAACACTATTTTAAATATCAGCTTTACAAAAGGTTTGAGGTTTATACAATGCATGAGTTCATGTATGCATAAACACAGGTACGGTGTGGTCAGTTAAAAAGTTGTAAACTGTGTGTTTATGAGAAACCCCACAGGGCTCTACCAACATGTGACGTGGACAGTTCCAAGGCTTCAACAACTACGGAGTTATTTTTTAAATATATAGATGTTTTAATTTTAAAAAATACAATTTTACATAAAATGAGTACTTATCGACCAAGGTAGTTGCACCTATGTTTTCATCTGACAATTGATAAATGCCACAACCTGAACTTTTATTTTGAAAGTAAGTGGACTACCTGCACAGTAACAGGCGAACTGGGCGTCTTGGTCAGTGGTGAAAGAAGTACTCTGATCTTTAACTTGGATGTAGAATTACCAACATGTTGCACTTGCATCTGTCTGTTGTTGCTGATTTTCTTCCATGATTTTGGTTGTCGTTGAATAAATGAAGAAACTGAGCTTGAACAATGTTCCACCATCTACAGGTTTAATATCAGATCAGCAACAGTAGAAAAACAAGAGGCAAAGGCTACCAGACAAAGAGTAGGAAATTCAACATCATCCAACAGGCTCTTTAAAATAATTCCTCTGTACAGTATATACACTTTCTTTCTTTCTTTTTTCTTTCTCTCTCTCACTCTCTCTCTCTCACACACACACACACACACACACACACACAGACACACACACACAGGGTACATGACAGCTACAAATTGAGGTGGAGAACCCTGATGCCACCTGACTCCCTGCCTGCGAGTCAGTCAGCCTGATGATGCAGCATCACCCCGAACGCTTCCTGTTGATTGGTCTGTCCACAGTATTCTTTTTATTTTCCATGAAGCTGAGATACATCCAGATGAACGTGTGATGATGTCCAACCACTGGTTCTCAGAGAGGTCAGAGGCCACTGCAGATTAAGTCTCAGGGTCAGAAGGCGTTTCTGAAATATGAGAATGAAATAAAAAAAAAACTGAAAGACGACTGTGTGTCATAAAACGACACAGAATTGAAGGCTTGGCTCCAAAAGTGACCGTCTTTTTCCTTACTACAAAAAGCCAGTGTGACTCTGAAAGCCCCCCCTGTCTCAGCAGCTCAGAGCTGCCAGACCCACCCTATGTCCCAACAGCACCAACAATCATCAGCATCTCCTTGTGTCTCCACCCACCAGGTCCACTTTGTCCTCAGTCTTTGAGCCAAAATCTCTGCTGCATGCTTGCTTGAGCACCAACGGTACCGTCTAGAATCAGCAGGACCAGCAGAATGAGGGCTTCAGTTCCTTTGGTCAGGTCCAGTCCAGCGAGGGGTGGCCGACAGGACGTCCAGGCAGAGATATCAAACATACACAAAACACCATTGAACTGATGTTACAACAGAAATGCTCCTTCATGTGACCCAGTCACATGACTTTGAGTGGGGTGGAGGTCAGCCAATCAGGTGTGCCTGCATAAGGTGAGAGAACATTATTGGTCAAATGGGACGGCCTCACAGGAGGATCTGCCAGGCACCTCTTTGTATAGACAATTATACTTCACGTTTCTTACATTCTGCTGCTGCTAGTGCAAATTAGTTCCTATTTACACCTTATTTTATTTTATTTGACAAATCTTTTTAATACTGTGTCCAGCTGTGCTTGGGAGTTCTTGGTAGTAGTTCTTGCATATTCAAGGTTGATTTTAGAATCTAACACCTACAGTGTCAGTACATGTGTATGACTGTGCTTCCATTTACTTTTTTCTTTACGCATGTTTTCAGTTTGCACACAAAAAGTCTCAGAAAACAGACGATAACATTCAAATATCATGTTCCACATGGTCTTCCTTTATTTGAGTTATGACTGATCTCTTAGTGTCTTCGACAATTCTACAGTTTTACAATTTCATTTAGCAGACGCTTTTATCCAAAGCAACGTACATCTGAGAGCAGATACAACACAAGCAAGGATCTAGTCAGGAGAAAAACAATCGAGATAAGTGCCACAGAACTTCTTCTGCAATGCTTTAAAGGTTCCAATTCAAGGATTAAATCCACCATTGACTACCTTTATGGCGTTGGCAGCTACATAATGTTAATTTTGGAATTTGCTCAGTGGGTAAACTGTATTTAAGTGCATTTGCACTAAAAAGTCCAGTCCACTGTCCCACCCTGTCTGAAGTCCTCCACAATGATCCCCCTGCCTAAGAAACCCCACATCTCCAGTCTTAACGACTAGCGCGGCCAGTCGCACGCACACCTGTGGTGATGAAATGCTTTGAAAAACTGGTCAGGGGTCATATCACATCACTCCTGCCCCACAGTTTTGACCCCCACCAGTTCGTGTACAGAGGATGCCGTAGCCACAGCCCTCCATGCTGCACTGTCCCACCTGGAGCAACAGGGCAGCTACATGCAGCTGCTCTATGTTGACTACGGCTCAGCATTTAGCACAATCCTCCCCCACAAACTAAGTCTTTAGGTTTTCCCAACAACAAACAGTATGACATACAGGTCATACTGCCACTGTAAATAGTAAACAGCGATACCAAGATACTGATATCAAACCCCTAGATGGCGCTATTATACTGTAACATTGGAATAAAGGCTACAGTGATACCTGAGTGCTTCAGTACATTGTGAATCAAGTGCTTCCTACAGAGGACACGTGTTTGTGATCACACCACTTGCTCTAACAACACTACAGAGCTGTTTGAGTAAGTTAGAGAGGTCAGCTTTTAATGGTACGTGCATAAACAAGTTTAGTTGTGTTGAGGTGTGAATAAAATTAAGTAAATTATGATAGTGTTTTGGAGTATAACAATGTAATATGAAAGTAAGTGTGTGTGTGTGTTTATCTTACCATTCTCACCTTCGTGCAGGAGGGTACATAGATGGGGCAGATGCTTGCTGACTGGCCACAATGGCTGAAGAGGAGAGGCCTGAAAGTAAGGGACAGCTATCAGAAACATCCAACATGGCTGACATGTTTCAACCTAACAAGCTTGGCTATTTTTTTTTTGCCTGTAAATGCATACCTAGATTTAACCAGTAAAACTTCCATAGCTGTAAAATGATCAGGAAGTCTCCCAGTTCCCATTAACAGTCAGGTTTTTACCTAAACCTATTTAAAAGTTTAAATAGGACAGTGAATAACACCCTTATAACAAGTAGACACTGGTGCCACTGAGCCTGTTGTAAAAATTCTGAACTGCAGTTCTACCTAACTTGATGCGACAGAAATGAAGCACGCCAGGACTGTATCCATTTTAGTCATAGTAGGCAGCATCTCCATTATAGCATATATATAATCTTAGGTGCATTATTGTACCCTTGTTGAGGGAAATCAGGGTTAGTGCTGACTGTCACTGACAGATGAAGATTTTCTGCAGTGATGATATATTCAGCTTCCTGTAACTACAAACACATCAGAGACGGTGGACTATAACGACAAAATCCAGGCGTTGTTGTCCATTTCTGCAGAGGACAGCATATTATGTAAAGGTGGCAATTTTGTGTGTTGTTTCTTGAGCTATACTAGGGATTAAAAGTTTGAATATTTCAGTCTCAGCTGCTGTATTTTTTACTGTTCTTTTTTTAAAGTATTCTGACAAGCACACCAGAGCTGTAAAACTGCAATTTTATGCCTTGAGAAACAAACTTTACAAAAGCTAAATATTGTTTACTGATTGAACTCAGCCAATGCTCAAGTCTTCCCACCCTAGAGGTCCATGTACCGGGGCCAGTTAAAACACACAAACAAACAAAAACCCAAAACCTGACACTACTTTTACATCGCAGAGTGTCGCACATAAGCACATTTGTGTACACATGCTGGTAAACATTGACAACTTCAAGTGTCAGTTGAGAGAAGTAAATGCATATTGCATTACATCAACCAGATGGTACAACACCAAAGCCTAAGAGGAAAAAAAAGGGAAAAACAGAAGAGAAATATAAAAACAAAAAGCAATACAAAGTTGTGTAATTTGGGCTCTTGCAAAAAAGCTGCAAGTCTTCTAGCGAAAAAAGGGAATACAGGCTCAGCATCATCCTGCAAAATCCTGCACTGGCCAGTCACACTCTTGTAAGTTCAAATTCCTGGAATATTACTTTGGTACATAAACACAGCGTGTATAGAGATGACCTCACAACTACTGTGATAAAAAAGAAAATAATTGCTATAATGGGTAGCTTAGGGGTCGAAGTGCGTAACACATGGGCCAAACATAGACTGTATAAAAGATAGACGTAGCAACCGGCCCTGAAAAATGAAGCCAACCTGGAAGTGTCAAAAACCTGCAATATCACTACGTCCACTAGCTGCTGGCTCCAAAAAGCCCTGGCTCCCATAGACATGAATTGGAAAAGAAGTGATCACATATCATGAAATACTGCATTCCTACAGCTCAGGATTTTTTTCTTATTAGTTCTCATAGTCAAATCCAGAGATCAGGTGGCCAATCTGAAAATAAATCAATACTGAATTTTTAAAAAATTGTCAACATTTTGCGGGGCAAGGGGCGTGGCTGGCTTGATTGACAGTCGGCGAGCAGAAGGTGGTAAGTGTGGGCGGGCAGAGAGGGCCCGCCTCTCAATCCGTCTGACCAATCGCTGCTCCTATGGCTCCGCCCCCCTCCGACGATTTTTGCGTCACTGGCTCCAAAAATCCAAGATGTCAACCAGGAAGTAGCAAAACCCTGGCTTCATTTTCTCAGTGCAGAAACCAACGGGTGACGTCACAGAAGCTACGTCCATCTTTTATACAGTCTATGGGGCCAACAAGCAGTGACTGTCAGCCAGTCTGGATTTCTAATACATGTCATCCAGCTTCCTTATTTCCCTCCATTTCCCGTCCTTTTCTATTGTCACTATTAACCAGAGGTAGAAATTCCCCCAAACAATTGAAAAATATTGCTTTAGTGACAAATTTGTCAGATTAATGTAAATTGTTTCACCCTCATGCAGTGTTCTGACACCTGATAAAAGACTGAACCACTTCAGTATCCAATAGCTGTCTGCATGCACCGCACATTTAGACAAGGGGGCATATGGTGAATCCTAAAGGGGTTCTCCTCCCTGACCTGTGAGCCATGTAAAACATTTACAATTGCCACTCAGTCCTTTCTGACCCCCCACTGCTCACACTACAAACTTCATGCCTTTAAAACAGTTTTAGGTCTATGGATAATATGACGAGGGAATGAAAGGGAGAAAGAAGGGAGAACAACAGGAAAAGAAGGGTAGAATATCTGAGAATCCTGACGAAAACAGGAGGGCTGATATATAAAATGCATAACATATCTATAAATGTGACTGAATTTCCTAAACTGTATTTCATGTCTCATCTGTACGTTAAACAAACATCAACACAGCCCTCTGCGCTTTTGTCATGCAGGGCTGAATGCCCACATCAGAAGATGTTTTTCCTTCTTCTTTTCAGCTGTGTGTCCACCGTATAAGGGGTGTAAGTCTACCTGAGGTGTAGGACAGATCATACTGTCCTGACAGCAAAGGGTATCCCAAGTGATGATGGGAAGGCAGGATCCGCTGGGAGGGTGAGGATCTTGGCCGGTCGCCTTCTCTCTCCCTGTCTCGCTCTCTCTCCCTCTCTCGTTCATGTGGGGTCTTGTTGTCTTGGATGGATGGGGATTTGCTTTTGTACTGGCTGGCGTGCTGCTGTAGCAAGTCCAGAGCTTTGGCCTCACTGGGCGGCTTCACTGTTGGACTGGACCTAGAGGGTTTCTCCCCATCCTCCCCCGCTGCCACCTTCCCTCCATATGAGGGGAAGGAGTAACCCGCCGGTAGGTATGAGCCTGAGGACAAAGTGTTCAAATATGTCTGGTCATCAGGAAGAAAAGGTTGACATACCTACTGCTGCTCATCATACCAATCAACAGTCTGATTATGACTCTGTTACCTGCAGATTCAACATGAGCTCAAAACATTTGGAAAAAAAATGTAGAAGCTCTTTCAAACGTGCTAAACTCCTGAAATCAGATTCTCTTTAAAAAGGCATATTACCTGGGATCCATTTAAAATCAGCTACTGAACATGTCACCACTCTAAAAATCTTTATCATACTTTAATACTGAAGTGTTCCACCGTTTAGATCCTGTTCTAATAGCATGCTGTGACACTAGCATGCCAAACCTTTTGACCATAGACTGTACAAAAGATGGACGTAGCTACCGTGACGTCACCCGTTGGTTTCTGCACTGAGAAAATGAAGCCAGGGTTTTGCTACTTCCTGGTTGACATCTTGGATTTTTGGAGCCAGTGACGCAAAAATCGTCGGAGGGGGGCGGAACCATAGGAGCAGCGATTGGTCAGACGGATTGAGAGGCACGCCCTCTCTGCCCGCCCACATTTACCGCCTTCTGCTCGCTTCGTCTGCATCGTCGCTGCCGACTGTCAATCAAGCCAGCCACGCCCCTTGCCCCGCAAAATGTTGACGATTTTTTAAAAATTCAGTATTCATTTATTTTCAGATTGGCCACCTGATCTCTGGATTTGACTATGAAAACTAATAAGAAAAAAATTCTGAGCTGTAGGAATGCAGTATTTTGTGATCTGTGATCACTTGTTTTCCAATTCAAGTCTATGGGAGCCAGGGCTTTTTGGAGCCAGCAGCTAGCGGACGTAGTGATATTGCAGGTTTTTGACACTTCCGGGTTGGCTTCATTTTTCAGGGCCGGTTGCTACGTCCATCTTTTATACAGTCTATGGTTTTGACCCATATTAAGGTCAAAGACGGAAAGAGGACAAAACCAGCAATAGAAACACTGATGTTACAGCTTCAACTAACTAACATTGATCTTAAAGAAATAAAAATGTTTCCTACAGCCCAAGGTGATGTTGTCACATTACTTGTTTTGTCTGGTTAAACAAAATCCAAGAATGTTTTTCTTGATTATTCCTACAATGATCTTTCCTCACAGTTTTGTATCATATATTTGGATTTTTTTTAAACCCAAAAGAACACATTATGCAATTATGTGTCAACAGGTGTATTTCTGAAGTGCCTGTTTCACTGTTTCCAGTCTTTGAAAATCCATTTCAGGAGTTTTAAGTTAGCTTCTTTGATTTATTGTTTCAAGCCTTAACCATGTTTCCTGCATGCTTGCTGCTTTGAATAAAAGGTACTATTTCCCAAAATGCTCTTCCAAATTCTTCACCAAGTTTCATTTATCACAGTGTGGTTTTTCTTCATTTGTTTGTGTTAATGTTTACTTGCCTTCATCATAGCCTTCATCATCATACACCCTTTAACCGCGTGCAGAGTAAAAGCAGTTCATTTTATGTTTCAGTGTTTTTTTTATTGTTTTACTGCAATTAAAAAAAAAAAAACTCCTTTCAAGGAAAAATAAAGATGTTAATTGAACTGATTGTTACTCTTATTACCTGGGTAGTTTTGCATCATAACCGAGGGCATGCCTCTGTACCCAGGGTGGCTGGCCTCGTAGCCCTGGCTGTAGGCGTAAGGTCCATGCATATATTGCATGTATCCCTGGTGCTGGGCCAGAGACGACGGGAACTGTATGTGGGGAGGTCGTTGCTCCTTCCCTCCCAGTCGGTGCTCCTCCAACTGCGTCCTGCCCTCTGAACCCTCCTTCACCTCCTCTTTCTGGAGGCCCTCCTTTGGTCGCAGCCTCTCTTCTTTCCCTTTCCTGTCTCGTTCTCGCTCTCTCTCGTCTTTCCACCTGTCCTCTTCCTGTAGTTTAGGAGCTTCTGAGTATTTACTGGGGTAGACGTAGGGCCACAAGCGTGAGTCCGACGCCTGCTAAGAAGAAGAAGTTTAGGTTAGGACCACAGACTGTGGCGATATTTGAGTTTCATATAACACAGACTACCGGATTCAACTGTCCGGCTGCTTCTGAAGACAATTGGCTGCTATTCTTGCCTTGTGGGAATGTTCATAGTCTGTTAGTAGATGATCTCATTCATGGCTCTTTTCTTGTTTCACAAAGACGACTTTGAGCATTGCTAACACCTAGATTGCATTTCACTGTAATTTACTCTAGAGTTACACAAAAAATAAATGAAGGTTCCGACAATGCTCCAACAACAAAACTGATCAATTGGTGCAGTATATATATTGATAGAATTTTATCAAACTAAAATCCAGTTCCAAATTCATTTAAAAAACCTGAATCCTTCCAAATCCCTAACATTTGTCTAAATTTCCAAAACAGCTCCACTGGAACTAGATCCATAATGGAACTGACTTTCAGATCACATCTCTAACTACACACATTGCTTACATCATCACACAGTCACCTGATTGTTTGATTTGGACTTTGTCATTTTGTCTATTTGTTGCATTGTCCTGTATTACAATTATGACGTTGCGGGCATGACCAGAGGCCTGTACTGCAAAGCAGGATTTGGAGTAAGTGAGGGGTCTAACTGTGGGATGGACCCTTGGTTTTCAGATCTACAACAATGGCTCAACTCTTGCCTAAATGCATCGTCATGGTACCACTGCCTTCTGACCAATCACTTCTCTTCCTGTGAATAATGTGATGCACAAAAAGCAAGACGGGTCTCTGACGAAGGTGAGCATTTTTTTTTTAAGCATCTAAAACCTTTTCTTTTCCTGATGAGCACAGATAGATAGATATAGATCAGGGGTGTCCAATCCTGGTCCTCGAGGGCCACAGTCCTGCATGTTTTAGATGTTTCCCTCTTCCAACACACCTGATTCAAATGATCAGCTCATCATCAAGCTCTGCAGAAGCTTGATAGCGATTCTGATCATTTGAATCAGGTGTGTTGGAAGAAGGAAACATCTAAAACATGCAGGATCGTGGCCCTTGAGGACCAGGATTGGACACCCCTGATATAGATTCTCAGTGGAGGGAACTCCAGCCTTCCTTGCTTTGTTTATCTGTTGACTATTTGATTTGATTGTATTTTTCTACAGGGGTTTGTATAGGGTCATTCCATCTAAAAACAAAACATTTTCTGCTCTGAATTTTGAGTACAGACATTTATACAGATATTTGGGAATGTTTTTAGCTTGATATATCAAATACTTTGCGAGATAACTTTTTTTTTTTAAATGTCCACTGACCAACTTTCCAATTTAAATAATTAAAACTATATATATTTTTAATATAGGCATATGTCGACCTCACTTTGTAAGCATAAAGATTGGTTTGAAATAGACCTGTCATGTAGTCGTGTATCATTTCTTTGGGAAATGTCTTCATTAGGTCATGAGTTTGACATAATACAGCACAATAAGACCATGAATAACTACGTAAATCTGTTGGAATAGTTTGATGGTTTTCGTGGAATTGTTTTATGCCTTTACATATATTGATTGGCAATTTGATGCACTTCTGTAAGCAAAACTTTAATGGTGAATCTATTCTCCTACTCATTGTGGACTCAACTGTTTCATATGATCAATATTGATTCTTCTTGCTTTGTGTTCCTCGGAATTAAACTTGGCCATCAAGAAGAATGTCACAAGCTGGACTATGCATGTGTAGACGTACAGTATATTTATAGTTAGTGCTTAAGCATTTACTTTCAAATATATCTTCTAAACGGTAGTATGACGATACATTGAACTGAACATGTGATGTCCCAAATGACTGAAAATGATGTTCTATGCCTGTATATTCAAAAATATTTTCTCTAAACGACATATGGAAAACACATGTTGAAAAACTTTGTTCTAACTTGATTAGGTTATTTAACAATATAGATTTATTTTTCTTGTGGTACAACTTGTCATACCTGCTTAAAGGGTTATGAAAGCTCAATAACAAGAACTTTAAAAAAAAAATCATTTTTCAACTAAATATTTCTTATTAAAAAGTATTCTGTATGATTTTGTTTTGCATTATTGTGACACATGCAGCACACATGGTTCAGAAAATATCACTGGTTGACTTCTGCATTATGAATGTTTTTGATCATGTGTGCACAAAGACGGGACTTTTCACGATTGCTTCAATTGTTTTTCATATTTTCACTCACCCATAGTCAGAGATTGTCTTATCTACTTGTCCACTGTTGCAGATTGTCAATCAGTGGCATGATGAGAAATAACAGTGAACATTTCAGGCTTCAATAGTTCCTGTGATATTGTTCAAACATAACCTCAAGTTTTAACTTATGAAAAAATATGCTAAAAGAGGGTTGATGGGCAATTAAAAAAATAATAAGTAACTCGGAAAGTCCTTGATATATTGATCTAAAGTAGCCAGTTAGTGATGGTCAGGCAGAAGGAACCTGATAATTTGCGATGCAATAACTCTATAGTGGTATAATCCTTAAACAGAGACTGAGACTAAAGCCTTATACTTGCTGAATTTACATGATTTGCAGTAAGCCTACTTACCAGTTTGAATGATGTTTTAATATTTGCTCTTTACTTGCTCCCAAGACCGTTTAACGCCGCCAGGGTTTCAGCTGAAAGAATAAGGCTAAATTGTCTTACATGTCATACGAACATCTAAGCAGCACATTTAATGGAATTCACATTAGTTACAGTCAGATTTACAGGTGCAGCTCAAAAAATTTGAATATCGCGAATAACTTAATTGTTTTCCTAATTTAATTCAAAAAGATAAACTTTCGTATATTCTATATTCGGTACACATAAAGGGAAACATTTGAAGTCTTTTTGGTGTTTTATTTTTAATGACTGTGGCCTTCATTAAATTCATAAGTCCAGTATCTCAATATATTACAATATTTGATTTCGAGTTTAAATAAATTACTATTCAAATAGTACAAATACCATGTATCTGTTGGTCTAATTCAGTACATGCAATCATGGGGAAGACTGCTGACTTAAAAGTTGTCCACAAGGCTGATAGCATGCACAAGGAGGGTAGGCCACAGAAGGTCACTCTCCCCCCGCTTTCCTGTCTCTACTATAGACTGTCAACAAAGTCTAAAGGCAAAAAATAATAATAGCAAATAAATAAAAAAGGTCATTGCTGAAAAGGCCAGATGCCTTCAGAGTGCTGTATAGAAGCTTATTAAGGGAAAGTTAAATGTAAGGGCAAAATTTGGTAGGAAAAAGTGCAAGCAACAGGGATGAGTCTTGAAGACTGTCACGACAAGTCAATTCAAGAACTTGGGAGAGCTTTACAGGCTGGCGTCAGCGCATCAAGAGCCATGAGCACAGACGGCTACAACTGCTGCATTTCTAACATCAAGCCACACCGGAATCAGTCAAAAGGTTTTACCCGGGCTGAGGAGAAAAGGAACTGGACAGCAGTCCTCTCTTAAGATAAAAGTAAATTTTAATTTTGGAAATCAAGGTCCTAGAGTCTGGAGGAAGAGTGGAGAGACACAGAATCCAAGGTGTTGGAAGTGCAGTGTGCAGTTTCCACAGTCTGTGACAGTCCACTGTGTTTGATGAAGTTTAAAGTCAATGCAGCCACCTGCCAGGACGGAGATGCACATTTTCTTTTCCAGCTGGACTTAGCACCCAGCCACAGTGCCAAAACTACTACCAAATTGTTTGCTGACCATGATAATATAATACTTGAATAGCCAGCAAAACCCATATGGTGCATTGTCAAGAGAAGGATGAGAAACAATCAACCAAAAATACAAACAAGCTGAATTCTGCTGTCAAAGCAACCTCAGCTTCAACTTAACCTCAGCAGTGCCCCTGGTTGATCACCACCAGGACATGCTGCACTGATGCAGTTTTTAGTGGTGAAGGAGCCCCAACCATGTACTGACTGTAGAAATGTACATACTTTTCAGAATTTGGACATTTTCGTATTGGTTTTTTGTTTTTTATTAATCTTAGGAGACATTCTATGTAATTTCTAAAGTTCAGAAACTATACGCCATAATGATCAACTTTAAAACAAAACAAAAAAGGCTTGGAATATTTTATTTTACACATAATGAATGTAGAATATTTGAAAGTTTACCTTCTTGAATTAAATTACAGAAAGATAACTTTTTTGAGCTGCACCTATACTCGTGTCTGAGTGACGGGGCAGTGTGAATGTGTCTTTTAATGGGCTTATCACTGTCAGCATTTTTAAAACCAGCTTTCCTTCCTGCTTTGACTGCAGCAGCTGTGTTGCTTTTAGCCTGTATTATATATTTATAATCGCTCATATTGGTTTAGAATTATAGTTTGTTCATTCTGTGAGAAATACGTGGCTGTAGACCTATGTGTCTGATGCCAATTGGACTTGTAATCATTCATGTGAACTTGCTTCCGTTTCTGTGAACGTAGAGTTGAAACCAAAAGTTGACATTCACTGCATGAAAAGACATAAAACCTTATTTTCTCACTGTCTGACATTAATCAGTCGAAACGTTTCTTGTTTCAGGTCAGTTAGGATTACCAAAATGATTTCTATTTGCTAAATGCCAGAATAATGAGAGAGAGAATTTTTTATTACTTTCTTCAAAGTCAGAAGTTTACATACACAAACATAACTATGCCATCAAACTATTTGGGAAAGTCCAGATGATGACGTCATGGCTTTGGAAGCTTTTGATAGGTTAACTGACAACATTTGATTTAATTGGAGGCACACCTGTGGATGTATTTTAAGGCACACCTCAAACACACTGCTTCCTTTTGTGACAACATGGAAAATCTAAAAAAATCAGCCAAGATATCAGGAAGAGAATTGTGGACCTCCACAAGTCTGTTGTATCCTTGGGCGGAATCTCCAGAATGTGCATATCAACCCCAGAACAAAAGCAAAAGACTTTGTGAAGATGCTGCTGAAGCTGGTCAGGGAGTGTCATTATCCAAAGGCTACTCAGAGAGGAAGATGCCATTACTCGAAAAGCAACATAAAAAAGCCAGATTACAGTTTGCAAATGCACACAGGGACAAAGACCATAATTTGTGGTCTGATGAAACTAAGACTGAACTGTTTGGCCTTAATGACCATCTTCACATTTGGAGGAAAAAGGGGGAAGCTTGCAAGCCTGAGAACACCATCCTAACTGTGAAGTACGGGGGTGGCAGCATCATGATGTGGGGGTGTTTTACTGCAGGAGGGACTGGTGCACTTCACAAAATAGGTGGCATCATGAGGAAAGAACATTATGTGGAAATATGGAAGCAACATCTCAAGATATCAGCCAGGAATTTAAAGCTTGGGTGCAAATGGGTCTTCAAATGGACAATGACTCAAAGCATTCCGCCAAATTAGTTTCAAATTGGCTTCAGGACAACAAAGTCAATGTTTTGGAGAGGCCATCACAAAGCCTTGGTCTTAATCCTGTTGAAAATTAGAAAGTAAGGCAACCAGTAAACCTGACTCAGTTCCACCAGTTCTGTCAGGAGGAACGGGCCAGAATTCCAGCGAATTATTGGAAGAAGCTTGTGGAAGGAACCCCAAAATGTTTGACCCACGTCATACAGTTTAAAGGCAATGCTACCATATACTAAGGAAATACATGTAAACTTCTGACTTTAACGAAAGTGATAAAAAAATTCTACAAAAAAGTCTCTCTCTCATTATTCTGGTATTTCACAACTGGAAATAATTTTGGTAATCCCAACTGACCTATAACAGGAAAAGTTTTGTCTGACTTAATGTCAGACAGTGAGAGAGAAAAAAGGTTATGTCTTTTTATGCAGTGTATGTAAACTGCTGGTTTCAACTGTATTTATCGCTAGATTCAGAAACCCTGGGTTGACTTAACGAGCCGATAACCACCTGAATATGACCGCTTAGCAAGACTGTGGTAGTTAGGTTTAGTGAAGCCACATAACGCAAACATACTATGGGTATGTTGAACTTACTTCGTAGTACAGGCCCCAGGTCTCCCTTGAAAAAGACAAGCTAAATATAGGTTCAATAAATAAAATCCAAATGATATTACAAATGTGGCTGCTAAAGAACAGACACCCCCCTCCTGAAACTCATCCAGTAGAAACTGAAACCATGACGGAGACTGAGCGTACCTGAAACACAGTACAGCCGAATCCTGTTTAGACATAAAATGCAGTTACCTGTCTGTACCACATGGAAGGCTCTACACCAGCCGGTCTGCCTGGTTCCACCCCTGACTCTTCTTTCCCATGATGACCCGCTTCACTCAGCTTTATCTTCAGACCCTCAGCTTGGGCAGTGAGGGCCTTGGGATCTTCTCCCTTTGCCATGATGACTGACTTGGCCTGTTCTGAAACAAATGTGGGCTCTTTAGGCTTGGTTGGGTTTAGTGCTCCCTTAGAACCCAGGTCAGTGAGGCTGGGGGGTCTGGACAGAGTGGGGGTTACTGTGGCTTTCTGCTTCCACTCGTCTTTCCCACAAGCCTCGCGCTCTTTGCCCTCCACCTTCTTGTCGGCCTGCCGGTGCCTCTCTTCATACTGCTGGCGGTAGGCGGGGTTAGAGGCCAAAAGGTGGGCATGGTAGGCCTGATCAGGGGAGTAGGAGTAAGGAGGAACATAGTACTGATTGTAGTACAAAGGCTGGGAATACATGTTGGACCGCTGCTGAATGACTGACGGCTGCTGAGGCCCTGACTCCACCTTCCTCTCCTCCTGAGGCTCCACCTTCAATTTGCTCTCCTCTCCCACCTCTAGGTCCTCTTCCTTCTTCACCTGCACTCCTTCCACATGAGATAGGGCTGCAGGTGCTCCTGGGCTGGGGTTGGGATAGCTAGGGGAGTAGTAGGAGTCGTAGTTAGGGTAGTATTGGGGTTCCTTACTGGGAGCCTGAGGGGGAAAAAGTGACTTCTTGGCACCTTCACGAGGTCCCTGATCAGGCTCTGACTTGACCTTCACACCCTCTGCCTTGCCCTCTCCGTCCTCCCCCACATCAGAGATGTCAGAGTATGCCGGGCTGCTGGTCTTTACTGATGTGTTGTCAGCCCCATTCTGGTTGAGGTGGAGGGGGGGTGCAAGACCAGCTTCCATCCTGCTAGCCACACCAATGGACGGGCTAGGAGCATTGTCAGAGAAGCTGTACACCTTGTCAGCCTCAGCTTTAATGCTGGCCAGTCGGCTCTGGTGAGCTTCTGTGGAGCCATTAAGAAAAGCCTCCGATGCCTCAGAGTAGGGGCTTTTCCCCCCCTCTGACCTTCCTGCCTTACCTACTGCCTTCATACTTTCACCCTCCTCCCCCCCCTCCCTCTTCTTCTTGTCTTTTTTTTTCTTGTCCTTTGCAAGGGTAGGGCTGGAAGTGAGGTCAGTGAGTGGAGGGGGTTTAGGTTGGATGTTCTTCAGCTGGGGGTTCTTGGGTATGGACTGCACCACTGAACCCAAAACAGGGGAGGATGCCTGCAGGGAATACGGTGACGGGACCCCAGGGGCACTGTGGGCTACAGGGCGAGCTGGCTTTAAGGCTTTCTGCATCAGCTTATCGGATTTTCCTCCTGCCACAAACTTTTTTCCTTTTCTGTTGTCCAACCCATCATTGCTGGCTTCATCAGTCAAACATGTCCCCTCCTCTCCACCATCTGTTACCTCAGGTTCAGTGTCCCCTGCCTTCTTCCTTACCTTTGACCCTAGCTTGCCTGATGAGGGGGAAGGAGCATCAAAGCCCCGTACCTTTGGTGTAGTGGAGCGGGCAGGGGAGAAAGCAGCACCGTTGCAGGAGGATGGATCAGGATGGACGGCAGTGTCATCTCCATATTCACTGTCTCCATCCTGGTCTAATCGGATGTCGTGGTCGTTATGGGCGCGAGCCTGATGGTACTTTAACCCATTAATATGCTTGTACTTCTTGTTACAATTGGGATGGGGACAGTCAATGAGTACAGGGGAGGGGCACGTCTGGTCCAGCTGTGGAGGGGGCAGGGGGTCTGTTTTACCTCCTGTGAGAAGGGGCCCAGTGCCAGTTGAGTTAGTTCTCATGCGCTTTGAAGCTTTGGTATCTTCAGAGCTGGAGGTAGGTTCCATATCAGAGGAAGGTTTCGTCTTCCTCTTGGCAGATGATGGGCTAGCCTTGGCATCTTCAACACAGCCGGTTGTCTGGCTGCCTCGTCGCCCTTTGTTGTTTGTAGCAGAACCACGTGTTTTGCTGCAGCTGCTGCTGCTGCCTTTGTTGTCCGAAGAGTTGCTGTTGTCATTCAACGTCATGTTGCTGCTGGGACGCATCCTCTTTCCCCGACCACGACCACTTCGCATCTCCACGTCACTGGTTGGAGAATCACAGAACCTGAAAACACGCATTTAGTCAGCAGTGAACAGAAGCAGAAAGGGTGAGGAGGAAACTTAGTTGAATGAAGTCTGATGGGAACCAACTTTCTTCATCTGCAAAATGGTATTCAGGGTTTTCCCTATCTTAAAAAGGTAGGAAAACATAAAGTTCAAATTGTTTTTGTTAGTGCTCTCTTTAAGCTAAGGAATGAACTGTCAAGCTCAGGGTGTCTACTGAACTTACAAAAAGTTTCAGACCGTATACCAACTCAGGGTAAAGGCAAGGGACACCCTGGACAGATCAGCAGTCTATCGCAGGGCTACACAGAGAGACAAACAACTAAGCACACTCACATTCACACCTACAGACAACTTAGAATCACTAATTAACCTCAGCATGTTTTTCGACTGTGAGAGGAAGCTGGAGAACCCAGAGAGAGGGAGAACATGCAAACTCCACGCAGAAAGATCCCAGGCGTCCTAAGTGGGCGCAAACCAAGGCGACAGTGCAAACCACCAAGTCACCGCAGTCCATACATTTGAATTACTTGATAATCGATAATAGTACATATATATATAAATAGATAACAATAACAATCCTTGACTTGTTTTCTGTCACTGTCAGTGACAAATGAACTGTCTAGAACCAATTAAAAAACTACTCTAGCTACCACCTGCTTGTCCAGTGGCTTAAGTCAGTTTGTTTTGTGTATGTGTTTATACCTCGGTGGGGCCCAGTCATGTCTTGTGCAGTCCAGCAGTGTTCCCACATATGTCTTGTTCCTCCAGGTGACATTGACAATAAGCATTCCTACAGGAAGATACATAGAAATTTCAATTACATATAAACAGGGCTGTGAGAAATTTTGGGAACTTGGGTAAAAGTGATTGGACTTCCCTTAAATTCCCTGCTGGTCCCCGACCTTTCTCTTACCTGCCTTCCCCAAGCCGCAGCCATCTGATCACCCTGTATCAGCGACACACTTGCCACCCCGATCCTGGCCACAGCCAGCCTATACCTGCCGCTTGCCCACTTGTCTCCTGCCGGCTTCCTGACTACCCTGTAACAGTGACACACTCGCCATCCTGATTCTGCCCACAGACTGTCTGTGCCTGCCACCAGCCCCTCTCCGGTGTTTCGCCAGCCTTCGAGAGCTCTGGCACACCTTGCCTACCTGGATTCCCTGAGCCTGCCTGTTTCTCTAGTTTAAGTTCCTTGTACCTCTGAGCATCCCCGTTTTGTTAGTTTAGTTTAGTCAAGTCATTGTTGTTAGAGTATTTTTGTAGGTTTTTGTAATTTCACTCATTTTTGTATTACTTTTGGTTCGTCTAAGTTCTGTCTCCTGCCCCTCACCAGTTATCCCTGCTTGTGTTTGTAAATCCTCCACTGGTTATATTAATCTGCCCGTTTGTTGGTTTTAACATTTATCCCTTGAGTTGGTGTTTGTTAGGTTTAATCTGATTAGTTATTCCCACTTGTTATTCCACACCTTCTGTATTACTGAGTTTGGGATTGTTCATCATTTCCTTTTATTCTGCCACCTGTCTTTGGCTGCTTTCCTTGTCGGCACCTGGGTTCCCAGACCCACTGTAACACTGATAGGAAGTCTTAGATATATATATATATATAATCACTCCCAGCTCACATGACTAATGGCCCAGTTGACCCAAGACTTTCCCAACAACAACAACAACAGCTAAGAACTGTCAGGTCTCACAACAATGGCTGTGAAGCTGCCAGGTCAGGGATGCCTCAAGATGTTCACACTTCGTTACAGGTGCTTGATAAATGGTGTTGTATACTCACTCCCACTGCTCTCTTAAACCATTTATCTTCTCTGCCCAGAATGTGTACATTGCTATCCTCAAAGGAGTGTACATCATCCATTACATGTAGGTGGACTTCTGAGTCTTCTCCTCTTGAGCCATGTGCTTGTGGAGCTGTTGTTTAGTCTCTCCTATAAACTCACCGACCACTTTATTAGGGACACCTTCATAGTACTGGGTTGGACCCCCTTTGGCCGTCAGAAGTGCCTTAATTCTTTACACTACAGCATAGATTCAACAAGGTGATGGAAACCTTCCTCAAAGATTTTGGTCCATATTGAGCATTGGCATCAACAGCGCATTTTCGCCCAATAAAACTGTTGCTCATTAAATAGTTTCTTTTTCTGACCATTCTCTGTTGTTGTTTTGTGTTCTGTTAGCTGTGGTACTTTTTTTCCCCAGATTTGAAAATCACATAAGGCATATAAGTCCTGAGCCATTTGGGGTCAATAATGTGCCATGCGAGCTGGGGGTAATGATAGAAATCTGAGAGTCCCCATCAAGTTGTGAGAAGAAGCTTCTTGGATGAGAGATAAAACAGCTTAAGGAACCGAAGAGAGAAGTCCAATTGTTTTTTTTACTAAAACTCATAGGATTGCCGCAATCAGGATGACTCTCCATACAGTACAGACTGTATGTATGTATGTATGTATGTATGTATGCATGTATGTGCCAACATATGCCCATCCTTTCCCTAATGTGCTGCTGGTTCTATGTGTGGCATCAAAACAGCTCTGACCCCCCCGAGGCATGGACTCAGCAAAAAGCCTTGAAGGTACCCTGTGGTATTGAAGCATCAAATGTTCCCGGCCATTAGCAAGACACCATCTCAGTCTTTGAAATTTCTGGGTCTTGGTTTGTCATTTTAGAGATGCTCTGACCCAGCTGTCTGGCTTTTGTGGTTTGACCCTTGTCAGTATTATTCAGGTCTTAGCACCTGACCTTTTCTTACAGATTCAACACACTCCCTATGGAGTATATTCATACTCAAGTTCTACAAATGTTCAAATGATCACTACAGACTACAGGACAGAATAAAGAACAGACTACATACTTGTGGATCTGGGATTTACATTTTTAGCTTGTTAATGACTGTTGGTCTCACCATCCTCAGTCTCCTGCCACACGATGCCCTCCAGGTTGACACTGGTGCCTGGCTCACAGGGTCCCAGACACTCTGGCTCGGTTGCCAATGCAGCGTCGGCTGTGTTCACCGCAACGGAGCGTGTGCGCACCATGATTTGCTCACAGGGAGAAGAGATATTGCTGCTGTTGGAGATGGGGCCGAGGAGGTGGAGAGAAGGAGGAGCGGGGGTCGAGACCGGAGACTCTGCCTGGAATAGAGAGGAGAAGAAGTGTGAGTCACAGAAATACACCGATCAGCATGTCTACCCACAGTAAGAGCCTGGAATAAAATGTATGTTTAGATGACAACTCACTTTTCACCTATAAAATCACAGTGCTGTGCTATTACTGGTAGCATATATATATAGAGATGCATTAATACATCTGATTTAATGGCTGTATTTGAATGCAAAACCTGGCAATGAGTTGGCAAGGTTTACCTGTCTGATGTGTCTGTCTGAGAGTGCACAGTGCAGATTTATTTATATTTTTTCATGGTGAATATCATTAATTCAAGCAATTAGTTGTTCTTGCAGCTAACTTCTATTTATATTGACACTTTAGTTCACAGCTGAACAGATTTGAAACTGTAGAGCGAAGTGAGTGAGAAAGATGTGTTGTGATTTTAGCACACAAACTGTGTCTTTTGCTCTCTGTGGTGCTTTTGGACAAATATTGGCACTGAAATAAGAAAAAAAACTTCTGTTGTTTGTGTGTGTCTCTCTGGTAATGTGATTGGAGCGTTTCAGACTTATGCTGTGTTGAAAGTAATACAGAAATGTTACTAGGTCCAACCTAGAACAGGGCTCCAGGCTAACTTTTTCAGTCATCCTACTGGTGCAACCAACTTTGCCAGTTAGTCATACCCCTCACCTGGTCACAGGTGCTCATCGATAGACCCCACATTTACTGATGTTCCCTAAACGCCTCACATTGCAGGCTGCGGTAGAGGCTGCCTGGTGGCTGTGGTTTGCTCAGACAGCTTTCCGAGCAAAAAATAGTTTAAAAAGTGGAAATAAAGTCAGATTTGTCAAAGACGAAACCAAGTGATTTCATCCACGTGTGCTGTTTTCTATGAGCGGAGAAAACATTGCACATAGAATGCTTTTAAAATGTTAAAATGTAAAGACCACAGTCGATAATTTTCATATAGTGGTTAGAAGCTAACATTCTGATTGTGATTAATAATTATTTAGTTTTGTTGCCCTACTCGGGCTGCAAGGTGGCACAGTTGGTAGCACTGTTGCCTCGCAGCAAGAAGGTCACCAGTTCACGTCCCGGTGAGGACACCCGGGATCTTTCTGCGTGGAGTTTGCATGTTCTCCTCGTGCAGCGTGGGTTCTCTGGCTTCCTCCCACAGTCTAAAAACATGTTGAGGTTAATTGATCATTCTAAATTGTCCGTACGTGTGAATGTGAGTGTGCTTGGTTGTCTGTCTCTAAGTGTAGCCCTGTGATAGACTGGTGACCTGTCCAGGGTGTCCCCTGCCTTCACCCTGAGTCTGCTGGGATAGGCTCCAGCCCCCCGCGACCCTAGTGAGGATTAAGTGGTGTATAGATAATGGATGGATGGATGTTGCCCTACTACTGTGTTAGCTGTTGTAATTAGCGAGCTCACCCGCCCAGTATATTCCTGCCTGCACCTGCACTCTGACTATCAGCTGAGTCGGACCTCTGACTCTCTGTTGGTTGAAGAACGCACATCAACTCAACAGCTCGTTTTACACATCAGACAGAAACAGATTGAACAAGTCACAGAAGAAATAAAAGTTATACTTTCCACCACTGTTGCTAACGTAGCAGCTGTCTGTGCTGGTTAAAGCAACAACAAAATTACTAAATAATTATTATTCACTCGCACGAATGTGACCACTTGAAATTTTAACTTGCACACACTGAAAAAAAGGTTGCATATGCGACAACATATGCAACCTAGGCTACAACATTGCAAGCCTTAACTAAACCAGATGTCAGGGAGAAAGAGTGCTCATACACAAGTTCATCCAGTTTTGAAATGCCTCTATATTTAGATGACAAAATCACAGATGGAGCCGAACTAGACTGCTGCAGGAACCATGACACTCCCAGTTTATAGACTCAATCTAACAAATGCTTTATTGCTATTATTTATATCACCTTTTAACTTTTTTTTTTTTTCCTTGTGACCATATTGCCTGCTCAAAGATGATGCCAAACGAAAGGTAGTTGTATTTCTTGTATGATGACAATAAAGCTTCTTCTTCTAACTAGTATATTGGTATGGCTTATATGAATGGGTAATTTGATCTTATCATAGAAATATCTGCACTAGTGTATTCAACAGCCAAAGTAACAAGTACAAGCAGTGCAGCAACAACTGACTGAAACTCATGTTTCTTTCTACTCTACACATTTGAACTTGAATATGATCTGTATATAAATATACAGGTGTGTGTCCACCCTCGTAGGTTTTGGATAAATGACAACATTTCTGTCACACAAAACCTTGGAGACACATACACATGAAGCATGACTTTGTCTCAGGTTGGGGGATGCCACAGGCAAATTTCCAAGTCACTGAATATCGACTGGAATACAGTTCAATCCACTATTGAAAAATTTAACAAATATACCACATGCATAAGGGTTAGGGTCAGGACTTTTCCAGGACATTTTCGGCCGCTACAGACACAAGTTATCACGTCATACACTAACACGTTTCCCTGTCCCCCTCATTCTTTGGAAGTGTTTTCAACAGGTGTAGCTTGCATTTACTCAGATTGTTTATTACCATGTCTATGGCTGTAATTTATCTATGAAAAATAATCATGACAAATGTATCACAGAATAATGCAAACACACCCACGGATTACAGCATAATAATTAGCATGACCAATTGGAGTTACAATGTTCGATTGGACAATTCACAACTCAACTTCTCTCTTACTTTCTCTCCTGCACCTAACCTAGAAATATTTGTATATTTTCAATAAATCACTGAAAAACAATTTCCTTAGTTTCATCTCAGTTTACTGCACAACTCAGTTTTGTTTTTTTTTCTGGCACCTGCATTTCTCAGACATAATACAAATCTAAATCACTGCCAAAATAGCCAAGCAAAACATAAATTGTCAAAAATATAACTAAATATTAATATTAATTTGATCCTGAAGTGCAATAAGATCAATATAAAACAAAGCAATGTCATTCTAATAAAAATGTTCCTCTAAAAAGTCGCTCAGTTATTGTAGCTTCTTAACACTCCTGCAGGCTTTCCAGAATTTAATGCATAAATATGGCCAAAAATGCCACAATGTACTCCAACTGCAACAAAAGGTGCCCAGATAATGACAGCATGAAGCCAAAATGTGCCCTCAATATGCCAAAATGTATTTTAATATGCTCAGGACATTCCAAAATGAACCTGAAAAATACCAAAATGTGCCCTTCGTATGCCAATATACACCTGATATGTTAAAAAATGTGATCAGATTATGAAAAAAATATAACCAAAATATGCCAAAATGTGCCCCAAGTGTTCCAAAAGAGACCCCTAAATATGCCAAATGTATCCAGAATATACCCAAATGTAGCTTAATTTGCCGATTAGGGTTTAAGAGGGTGAAGTTGGCTTCAGTGGGGACAAAATGTGCACAACGACATGTAAACAGTAGACACGACAATTTACCCTCATGTACTCAGGTCCTGTTTTTTTTAAGAAAACGCCGAATAAATAATAAGTACACTAGAACAAGAGCAAAATATAAGTAAAAATACAGCAATACAAGCGTAGTAAAAAATATAAACATTAGAGTAGAAAAGCCACAATTAGTTGTGTTTAGCACATATATGGGTAAAGTGTTTAATAGTGCAGTTGGTGCAGTCCGTGTGTGATGGTGGTGTGAGACTACAGAACATGACTCGAGCTCAACAGTCTGACAGCCTCAGGGAATAAGCTGTTTCTGAGCCTGGTGGTTTTGCTCTGTTTTTGGTCCACTGCTCATCAGCACAGTGCTCTAATTTGTCCGGGACAGTTTTGTTTGATTTTTTCAAATCATTTGTTTCAACCACAATCCAAAAGCAATGTCTTATTTCACTAAATTATAATTTAGTAAATTTTTATTATTATGACTTTTCTTAGTTTCTAGTTATTTGAGTGACTATTGTGAATTTTGCCTTTTCTTTAATATAATATATTTGAGGAGGACTGTAGATGGCTGGGTTACATTATAGAATACAGTCTTTCTCATCAGAAATGAAAATAGCATGTACGAGGACTGATTAGTGAAATAATTCACGACAAGTATTTTTCATTTCAAGTCATCATTAGTAACATGGGCATGACAGCGAGACATGGTATAGCTTTATGCTGTGCAGCTCATTACGTGACAGCAACAGGACAGTGGTTGTGACCCAGTTGAAATATTAGCAACAGAGGTGCAGCCAGGTTAGATTAACTTCCTAAACATCAGTTCAAAACGACAGCTCTGGAAATTAACCCTCATCTGATGTTGAAGTGAATGCCAAAGTGTTAACAAAACTTGCCATTAGCCGCTGTTAACGATCACTGAAAGAATATTTTGCCGTCAAACATCCCTGGAGGTGCTTGAAATAACAAAATGTGGTGGCACATAGTCTTCCAGTGGTGCAACTAACTTTCTCATTTAACGGTGCACTCAAAACTTTTCACTGTGGCTTTTGGTGGCCCAATTATAAATGTGACTGGTGTGCTTCTGCGTTGTTATGATAAGGATGCCACGGCACACTATGATCTCTTGGAGGTGATTTCTGTCTAATATGAAAATAATACATGATAAAGAAAAGCTATCATGTAGCTGCCTGCACCAGGTCCACTCCCACAGGGGAACATTACAAAAGAGCTGTGAACACCCATGGACAATGGGTGTTGAGTAAGGTTACTACTGATTGGCCAACAGTGTATCAGCTCCAGGGGGCTATAAGCCTAACCTTCCCAAATGTAACAAACCCTTATTCATCAACTGAAGCCTTGGGAGAGCATTAATGTAATTCTGGAATTAACAGCATTGTCAACTCTGAATAAACATCCTGACTGTCATTTAATGAATGCTTAATCTTAAGTCAAAAGTCAATTTAACAGCCTGTTCATCCCTGAATTAACTTCCGTTTTACCTCACAAATAAACAGCCGTTTTTACCTTGAATCAAGTGATCGTTGAATTTAGAGCATCTTTGGTGCTAAATCTACAGCCTGTCCAACCTCCATTCAACCATAAAGCAAGCATCTGTTTGCCTTCAATCAACCATGTTAAGACCTCCTAAAAAAATTCTGAAAGTCTCACCGTAACGCAGTCAAACAAGCCGACTTAGAAATGTGCCTGATCTAAATTATTCCTGAAAACTGTAGCTGCAAAGAATCCTCTGTTGACTGTGGCTACTGTTAATGTTTCTGTCATGCTTAATGGCAGAGGCATTAATAGTAGGGCGATCTAAAAACAGAAACTACGAGTACGTTCACTGTAGTTCATTCTCAGATGCTATGATTTCTTTTTGTTTTTATCCAGTACTGTGCAGTCTGTGGAAATGAACAATGCTAAACTGCTCAGTTTTACTTTTCTACTGACAGGGACAAAACATATAAAAGAAGGGTTTGCAAATTAAAGCAAACAGATCTACATTTTGATCAAATGGTCTTTATTAGTCAAGGTTTAAAAATGTTATGGTACATTATAGACTGTACGTACAATTGGAACTACACAGATTATTTGTTCTTGTGATTTCTACTGTACTAGAATCATTCCTTAAACTGTCTCACCTCCACTCAAATCACTTCCTGTAACGATAACCTGATATCACCTGGACTCCTAAATTTTGATTACTATTACACAGCCCTACCTGTAACTGGGGGGAAAAAAAAGTTACCTGTAATGTTAGCTGCCAACAGAAGAATTTATTGTGCAATGGCTAATGTAATAACCCAGATGTAATCCTAATTAGATCAGTACTAAACTCATACTGCAGTTAAACCGCCACATCCATACCTACTGAACCTAACAAAAGCCTAACATATTACATTCATTTGGCATTATTTGGGATCTGATACACAGTCCAAGCACATTAGCACATTGATGAAAGTCTTGCATACCCCTGAAGGTGTCTTTCAATTTTCAACTCAAAACACTGCAAAAGTGGTTAATTTTACCTAAGGGTGGGCGATATGGCAAAAATATCATACCGCGATTTTTTTATTATAAAATCACAATTTCGATTTTATCGCGATCTTACATGTATTTTTTGAGACTAAGTGCAGCTGGACCACAGATCACTCGTTGCAAAAAACTGGACGTTCTGAACTTTGCGTTCAATCTTTTCTCGGCATTCAGAGTAGAGACGTGGAATGGCAGCGCTGGAGAAGTATTTTCGGCTGGGCAGCTCGTACCACGGGTCAACTACTTTGAGCAGGCATTTGAACCCCTCGTTGAACGGAACCATATCTTTTGCAAGATAAAAGGTAACTGCTTCTGTTACTGCTTTCCATCACTTGCTTGTCTTCTCATACGGAGTGCCTTTAGAAAATGCCTGTGTTAGCGTTGGCTGTATGGCAGTGGTGGGAAGTAACGAAGTACACGGGGCTGCGGCACATATTCAGAGATCAATTCCTCCGTTTGGCTTTCAGCCATGGCTCTCCATGCGGCTACCGCTATACAGACAAACAAGGAGGCTGGTAAGAAATTGCACCACTGCTCGTAATTCACTATGATTGGTCGGTCAGGCTGACGACGTAATACATCTGGTGCGTCGGTGCATCAGCATCAAACAGCAATTTATAGAATGTGACCTAAACGATCCATACGATCTCCTCACTTTGGCAAATCGTCTACACGCTCAAATCATTCACAATCTAACATCATCTTATCGCACACCCCTAATTTTACCTTAACTGCATAGTTAAGCTGTGGCCCTTCACAGAAGAATGGCTATGAAGTGAGTGTAGGTTAACATGCTCATTCTATTTGCTAACAACAAAACTGGAAATTATGTTAATGAGAGAAACTTTGTTGGGAATTTAGTTGTTAGAGCACACATATGTGAATACTAGCTCAATTTAGGTTGCATTGAAGTACAAAAGGTGACATGAAAACACAGTAGGGCCATTCCACCTGAAATCCTCAGTGGCCTTCTGCTTGACCATCTCTGGTTTCCTTGAATTGTTTTAACCATAAACAATGTATATTTAAAATGGTATCTGTGAAATTTTAGCTTGATATATCAAATATATTGTAGGATAACGTCTTCTTTTAAACTGCCCACAGTTCCACATTCGTCACATTTTTTTAAAAAATTTGGACCGGAAATTGTCACTGCTATTTGTCACCATGCCATCAATTCAGAATCTGCAATACGAGTAGATCAGTCTCTGATTATGGTGAAGTTGAAATATGAAAAAAAAAAATTGAAGCAGTCATGTAAAATCCAGTCTTTGAGCACACAATAACAAAAAAATGATAGTGTAGATTTCAAGCAGTAATATTTTTTAGGAATCATATATAGTTGCATGTCACCATAATACAAAACAAAACTAATACAATACTTTTTAATATTAAATAATTGATCAAAACATTACATTTAAAAAAGAAACTAAATGTTTTTGCCAAATTTTCATAACTGATTTAGCAGGTATGGCAAGTTGTACCACACAAACAAAGACATGACCTTCACATGTTCCACCCACTTAAACATCGTTACAGACCAGGCACACTTCTCCATTGCAACAGCCCTACCTGACAACAGCAGCCTCCCCCAGCAGGGTAATGCAACCTGCCACACCACTAGAAAAACTGACTCAAGGAACATGACAAACTCCCCAGATCAAGAACTGATCGAGCAACCATGAGATGAGTCAGAGTAAGCCCAATACATAGAGACCCTACACCACAAACCACAGGATCCACAGTAAATATCTCAGTATGAAACACCACAGGGCACTGCCACAGGTCCTGTTTCCATGCACCGATGGGTCTGAGCTGTTTTGGTGGCACAAGTGTGAACGACATATTATTTGGCAAGTGGCTTCTTTGTTGTGAAAGTTGTAAAAGCCATAAATTTTATTGCAAGACTAGCATCACAAACATGCTAAGTGGCCTTCAGCAAAGCACATGGCACCAACCACAGCACAGAGGAGTTATTAAACATTTTGATTACACAAAAAGTAAACCTTACATCTTCTTACCTTCTCACCACTGACAACTTTCTTCAGATTTCGGCAGTCACTGTTTTCCACTTCCTCCTGTTCTGCTGTCATTGCAACAGCCTGGCCTAGCCCTGCCATGTCTAGTACCATATTCCCAAGCTGCTCGATTGACGCTAACTCTGGAGTTTGTTGGCCCTCAAATGGGCTGCTGCAAGCGGTCCCGGTCAGGATAAGGGCCCCAGAATCTTTCTCAGTGTTGACCACTCCTGTGGCCGAAATCTCAATTTTCTCCTTCTTTGCTTTCCCAGACTGTCCATCCTTGTCTTTTTTTACAGCAGGGGGGGTACGGGAGGGTTTACAAGACTTGTCAGTTCCCTTAGCTGGGGAAGAGTTTGGGTTCTGGGGTGGCAGTTCCACGGGGGTCCTTCCCTGAACCTCCTTCTTAGCTCCATCTGAGACTTGGGCCTTGATAGATTCCTTAGCGTTTTTACTACGCTTTGATTTGGATTTGCTCTCTTTGCCCTGCATGGCAGCTACAGGACTAACAAAGTTCATATTGTCAGGTAAAGCAGCCACAGCGCTGGGAGGGGCGGCCATGTCCCCTCCCTCCTTACTGCTCGACATCTCTAGCTTGTCCTTCTCTAAATCGGCGTCCAGATCAATTATCAGATTGCCTACACCGATATCCCACTCATCACCACTGTCGTATGTGTCTACCGCGTTGGAGTCCACACCTTTCCCGCCTGCAGGGCCACTGCTGAGGGACATCTTAGTAGGAGTGCCCCGGAGTGCCACAGGAGGGCCACGGGAGGGCCGTGCTCCTCTCAGTCACAGGACGCCTCCTCAGGGCTGGACCCCACACCTCCTAACTGCTCCCCACATCCCCCCTGTAAACAGAAAAAAAAACAACAGATTAGACCAAAAAAAAAAACAGCAACAACAGGCTAACCCTGATTTTTTTTTTTTTTTTTAAAGAAATAAATAACAATAAGTAAGTCTGAAAATGAAGTTTAACAGTTTAACATGGGGGTCTTTGGAGAGTCAGCCTGAAGTGGCCGGCAGAGGAACTGGCACTTCTGCATTTGCTTCATTTTTCAGTCCTGGGGATTGCTTTTGGGTTTACTTCTCTTGACAAAAGCACTGATGAGGAATCACAGCAACAAGCAAAATGAGGGAGCACAAGCATCCCTCCTTCATGCCACTTATCACATGGAGCAGATGAGTCACAGCTTACATACAAAGCTTTTGGCAGAGCCACAGGAGCAGGTGCAGTGTTATTCTATATGATGTTTTCTTCTTCCTATGCATCTCTCTGTCTCTCTCCACCTGCCAGTACTGTTCAAAACAACTATAAACCCTAACCCGTCTGTTCACAAAAAAACAATTGTGCATTTTGGGTAAACATATATTTATATTTTATAGCTAGCCCTACTATTATACATATTTTTATTTTTTTTGTGGCAGGGCCTATTACCCTGTAAGTGATTTAAACTAACTACAGCCAGTGATTCCTCTGAGCCAATTTAAATAGGGTCCCTTTGATGCACTCCTCAGGCTCAGTCAAGGAAAGTTTGAGGAACTCAGCACAGATCTCAAGACATAAATCAATGACTGGAACAAGTCAGTAAGGTCACTTGGAGCCATTTCAAAGCAGCTACAGACTCCAAAGTGCTGCGAGATGACACGTTGTGAATTGTGCTATATAGAAAAAATTGAATTAAATAATAATAAACTGGGAAAAACAATTGTTTGATAGCATAGTTGTGTAAATTACAGTTGTGTCACTACCACGATCAGGAAGAAAATGCAACCTGTCATCTGCTGCTGAGAGACAACTGGTCAGGATGTTACAGACTCAGCAAAGCATCACTAAATAGCAGGTCTGCAATGAATCTGAAGCTGCTGGGACACAGGTGTCAGTGTCATGGGCTGAGAGGCTGCCATGTCAGAGGGAAGCCCTTCCTTCAGACAGACACATGGACCTGACAAGTGTATGTAAACTTCTGCAGACTTCTACAGCTCCTGATTTTCTATGATGGAATCATTGAAACTTGTCAGGTCACAAAAAGCAATTGTCCATTTGGCTGTTTCATAAATCTATTTTAGATCTTAGAGAAATATGACAATATCTGCTGGGCAATTCCCAGTCTGGGTAACGTGAGTGAACAAGCCTCCTGGAAGGATCCTTAGACTTAGACTCCTCACGCTACGCAAACCTAGCTCAAAATATGACAGAATAACAGGACTGAAACCATACTAGCTCAGGCATCCCAGGTGTGCATTAGCTGTTGGGGGACCAGGTGCTGATGAGAACTGGGCTACTGGAACCTGACATGCATGGCCTACAGTTGAGAACATGGAATTGATGGAATGCTATGACAGCAGCAGGCCCAATAAAAGAGGCTTCTTGCAATGCATGTGAGACCTATGAATTGGTAGAAGACCCGTCTTCGTACTGATCAAGACGGAGCTGGTGGCTCAGTGATCGAACATAAAAAGAAACAGACTACTGTTGCAGTTGGAACTTGAAAGGCTCCAAAAGAATGGTGACACTCCTGTACACCAAGGAGATACGGCGCTCACCCCAGTAAAAGAGGAAAGCAGTGCATAATAACCTGATGCAATTGTGGACGGACTAAGCAATGTCAGCCCCCAGATGAGACAACCCCAGGTCACTGACAAAGTCATCAGAAGAGATGCTTGCAGATGTTAACACAGTTCTCCTCACTGACTACAGAAACAATTTAACTTGCCCATGCAACAGCAACAGTAATCTTGGAGATCCTAAGGCATAAGATCAAGAACATAGCATGCTGCAATTGCCTCCCATGATCAAGGAGTTTGGAAGCCAAAATCAATGAAGCCCAGATGGATGGTAGTTGGCTAATAGCAGTACAGAAATGGGTCGTAACAGGTAGGTCCTGGATGAATAGGTACAATATTTCCACAAGTGAGGCAACTGAAAAATGACTCAGAAGCAAAGAGAATAAATGGCTTGTTCTCTAAAGAACCATCAAGAGTGCACTCCCAGCTTTAAGGGAACAGCAACATAAGAGCAGACCCACTCAGATTGGAGAATGAGTGACAGTGGAAGGACATTTAGGAGAAAGAGGCATCACACAGTACCAATGCCAAGTGGCTAGCGGACCTGAGAGCAGACCACAGCGACCACCCAGAACAAAAACCAGTCACCACCAGTAAACCAGACATCCAAGAACGAGTCCTGGACAGCACCAGGACTTGACATAATCTACTTCATGACCGCCTGGCAACACAGATGAGAGAGCTGGTAGCAGCTGGCACACACCCAGACTGGCTAACACAGGGCAGGACAATCCTGATCATTAAAGATTTCCACAAGGGTGACACACCTTGGGACTACTGGCCAATACCTTACTTCTTCACAACACAGAAGATCCTCTCAGGCATCACAGCAGCTAAGCTAAGTAGGCACCAACTCAATGCACGACTCACAACACAACACAATCATCAAAAACTAAATGCACCTGCAGAAAACAAAACTGGAAGCGAAAGTCTGAGGCCATCGCACAAGTCATTATCAAGTCTAGCACATACTAAGGTGATGCACTATCCCTACTCCTGCTCTGCACGGGGCTCCTCTTAGGTTATCTCAGAGTAGAGATGGTTGCTGTTAAGGTCTTAACGGTACTGCTACGCTTACCACTGCTGCTTATCGATCTGGTACCTAACAGTACTCTTATCAGTCCTTTTTGATTTGTCCTTTACAAAATAAAAATAATAAGAAAAATAAGAAAACAAAGTAAAAACAGACTTGAGGTTTCTTTATCCTCTCATATCTACTGACACTCGAGTAGCACTGTGTCACAACACTGTTTTGAATCAATCACTCATATACTATAATGTGATAATTGAAATAAAATAAAAACAATAACTGTTTACAGCGAAACATAGCTATCTTTTGCAAATGACCTTTTAGGCACTAATGTTGTGGTGATGGGAATGATCAGAGCACTGCAGACAGCATGACAGATTTTACTCACGAAATAAAATATTACGCAATGTATTTCATTAAACTGTCCAGCGCTACATTAGAATTAAAGGCTGTGCGGGCTGTTAGCATACATAACATACCTGATTAACAAGAGATGAGCTACAATGTTTGGACAGATTGTACGTGTCTGCTCTCACGTGCAAACAATTTGTTATTCCTGTGGCAGCAAACATTGTTCGCATCAGCTGTAGTGGGATGTAATCACACTTTCATATGTTTACATCTCTTCTCCATTGTCACCTGTGTGTGCTGCAGGTGAGTGACAGGGAGCTACCTGCCCCTCACAATCAAACAGTTGAAGGGTTTTTTGTTGTGGCTGCACAATGTTACGAGTACAATGTTTTACAAAACAGCCAAGGCACTTCAACAAAAACTTTTATTTTGCAGAAAACGCAATGATCAAAATTAGAGAACAACAATGGCTGTAGATCGAAGACAGATTGCAACAGAACTTTCTGAGGGTTACAAAAGTCAACATTTCGTAGGAAGTGTGCAGAATGTTGCTTTACATGACTTCAGCACATCTGCAGCCACAGACATCACTGGTCTCTCACTTCATTTTATCAGACAGGTTCTATTCAAGTGATTTCTTGATCGAACAGGTCTGGAGGTAATCAGGCTTGGTTGTGGGCAGTGAAATTGAACTCAGCTTTCCAAAAAATGTGATTATCCACAGTTGATTCATGATTTAACAAAGGGGGGCAATTACTTTTTCACATAGGGCCATGTCGGTTTGGATGGCATTTTCCCTTAGAACATTAAATCATCATTTAAAAACGTAATTTTGTGTTTACTTTAGTTATCATTGTCTAATATTTACATTTGTTTGATGGTCTTTCTCATGACCCCCCAGCCCTTTCCTGTCTCCCTCCACCTTTGTTGCTCACCCTCTCACTCACTCCAGCTGTGGCAATTAGCTCACCTGACCCTAATCACCACAAGTTCCCAGAAACACTCTGTTCCTTCCATAAACCCTCGTCCCTCATGTTTCTGTTGACCCCTGCTCTGTTTCCTGCCTGCCTTGATCCTCAACCTGTCTCCAGCCTGCATTCCCCCGAGTCAGCGTTCTCCTGCCATCGGCCCCCACTCTGCTTCCAGCCTCGATTCCCTGAGCCTGTCTGCCCCCTCAGTTTTGTCCCCTTTCTTAGGGGGATGTAGTACATTCAAAAATTAATCGCACAAAAGCTTCATCTAAAGCAAGTCTGTGGGAACAGTTAGAAACTATCTGGTAACAAAAGAGAAAGTCAAAAAGTTCATTAAAAACAATGCCAGCAAGAATGCAAGCTGTTATCAAGGCCAAAGGAGCCCATACAAAATCTTAAGTTTTTTGGTTATTATGTGTGGAAAAAGGACTGTTGTAAAAATTCCAATAAAATTTTAAACAAGTTGATGTGATAGGTGTTCTAACAAATTTGTTAAACACGTATGGATTAGAAGCTAACTGAGGTGAAAATGTGAAAATGGCCAAGTTACATTTAACCAAACATCAGCATTGCTGTATGTACATTTCTGCCCCACCATGTCATATTTCCAGAAGATCTACAATACATTTTTCAAAGAACCAAAATGCACAATTGTCCTTTTGTGACAAAGATAGGTATCGCAATCATTCCATCACTGAAAATGTAGAGCTGTAGGAGTCACTGGAAAGTCAAGACTGACATGCCACGCCTGGTCAAAAGTGCAATTACTATCAGCAGTAATGTGTGCCACCAGAAACCGGACTGGAATGATTTATATTTGAATTTGTATTGCTCAACTTGAATTATTTAATAAAACATGTCATGTAGTTCATATATTCTGAACTTTACACTGAAACCAAATGTAAAAGTTTGAAATTGAATTCTGTTGCTCTGATATTGTATTTAATCCTCACTGTAAGCTCAACTTTCTACATTCAGCTTTCACGATTCAAATTCAGTTCATTACATTCAGATTGTCACACTGTGCCACACATCTGGGTCACTGAGGAAGAGTAATCATGAGCAGATCCACAGAGCTCCATCAGCTGATCAGCACTTGCAGTATATAAACACAGAGGACGCATCTCCACCTCCTGATGTACAAACTGAAGCTAAAAGCTTCAGGATACAGTCGCTGCTGGTTGATCTCCACCTGGAACTGACAAATCATTACAGTTTTTTTTTTAGGTAATTCCAGTTTGTTTTTTGTAACCTAATCAGTTATAAGCTAGCTAGCTATGACAACAAGCAGGCCAATGTGAGCTATGTAGAAACAAGTGAGATATCGGTAGCTAACGTTTTTTTGTTTGTTTTGGGTTTTTTGTTTTTAAGATAATAACAAGCATCTGAATTACTCTAACTAATCTATCTAAAGAAATGGTTCTGCTGTGCCTGGACTAGAATTTAAAAAAAATAAAAAACAGTCCTGTAGTACAGACATAAGTTCTGCATCCCTCACTGTTCTGACTAAAGGATTTTAAGGAGGTAAACTACTGAAACAGTTCTGATGAGAAACAGAAAACGAATTGAATTCATTGAATTTAATTAAACAGAAAAGCAACAAATAATTTCTTTTCCAAGCTGGAAATCCTGATGTCCGCACACAGCAGGTACAGGCCCCACCGTCTCTGGTTGGACAGTCCACATACTGGCTGAATGTGGGGAGAGTGGTAGAGAGCGATGTATGATTAAAGTCTCCTGAGATGACGATCAGAGACTGAGGGTGTGATGTGTGCAGCTGGGACACTGAACTATGGATGAGTTCACAGGTCGCAGCAGCATCAGCCAAGGGGGGGAATATAAAACTGTAATCGCCAGGATGTGCGAAAACTCCGACGGCAGGTGAAACGGCCACAAACCAACCACCAGCAGTTCAACAGCATTCGTACAGCGCTGCTCTTTAACGCTAACGTGCTAGCATTACACCATCTCTCATTCACATACATGGCGAGTCCCCAGCCTCTCCCTCCAGCTCCGGTCCACTCTGACCAGGTGAAATCTGTCCAAAGTTCATGCGAGTCCAGAGTGAGTTCATTCAGCCATGACTCCGTGAACAACATGAGCCTGCCCTCCCGATACTCCCACTGCAGCCGGGTCAGCGCTGTTAGCTCTTCGGGTCCGTTAGGAAGAGACCTCACGTTTCCCTTGATGATGGACAGACTCTCCCAATGCTTCACTCCTGCCCTGCATTTCCTCTTCCTCCTCCTCATCATCTCCCTGCTCTTCCTCCTCCTCATCATGGATGTCCGGTCTCTCCCACGACAGTGGCTTGGCCTGGCTCAGCGCCAACAGCTGTTGATGAGTGTAAAATCAAGGGAGCCACAGCTCAATGGCTCGCCAGACGAAGACCCCAAAAAACTCGCCAAAAAAGCAAAGAACAGACCGACAAAAACACCACCTGCATCTCCACTGTTCCCACACAAATGTGGTACAGGTGTGGAAAATTAAAATATTAAAAAGATCAAAGAAAAAACAAAGTAAATAACTAAAAATACAGAAAGTAGGTAGGAGCCGCTGCAACAGACTGCCACTCTCACAGCGCCATAGCAACAAAAAAAGTTCATAATGTGTGCATGTCATCAAACTGAGTGACAGTTAATGACATTAAAATCCCTTTCAGACATGCACTCTGTTCCATTCATCTGACGGCTGCATGCCTGAATGTGCACCCTGGTCGCCAAGTTTGTGCGCCAAAATCACAACAAACCTTTTTCACACAGTTTGCTCTAAAAATTTCTAATCTATTAGGCAAGAAAAAGAAAAGTCCAAAACCTTACTGCAATGAGCTCATATGGTACAACAAGACTAATACAACAATAGTTCACACATACCTTCCTGGTCTGAAGACTGCAGAATCATGAATAATTTGGAAAACTCATATGGTTACCTCATACATGGGGCCACAATTGTTGTTAACAGACTTGGCTGCAGCAGTGGCCTGGAAAATGAATGCAATAAGGGCATTGGGTTCTCAGGGACTTATAGAGTATGATCTTTATTTTAAATTCTAAGAAATTATTTTTCCTACTTCTCCCCAACTCTCAGTATTCTAGGAATGTTTATAGACTTAGACTTAAATACGTTTTGCTACTTCCTGGTTGACATCTTGGATTTTTGGAGCCAGTGACGCAAAAATCGTCGGAGGGGGGCGGAGCCATAGGAGCAGCGATTGGTCAGACGGATTTTTGGAGCCAGTGACGCAAAAATCGTCGGAGGGGGGCGGAGCCATAGGAGCAGCGATTGGTCAGACGGATTGAGAGGCGGGCCCTCTCTGCCCGCCCACATTTCCCGCCTTCTGCTCGCTTC
>NW_007578253.1:158376-159724 GCF_000690725.1 Stegastes partitus
AAGTGCAACCTTGCCGTTCAGACAGAAGTCGCATGGCAAAAGATCAGATACCTATGGGATGTAGGACCACATATCCAAGTGGTCTTGGTCACATTTGAAAGAATCGGTTCTGTGTCGTTCAGACTGTCATGAAAAGACCAAATACAGGTCGCACAGGGGGGAAAAAAAAAATCGGATTTGGGTCACTTTAGCCTGCTGTCTGAACGTATTTACCTTTGAGGTCAACCGACGGGCCTGTGCACAGTCGCACTGGTCAATTAGGCGTGAAATCCATGCGTAGTGTTCTAACAATACACTAGTTATCATAACAACTATAAATATTAACAACAAATTACCCTTCAAGCATCAAGCCGTCCTTGTATCTCGACCTCCCTCTTGACAATCTGACAGCCTCGCTATCCGACATAAAAGAAGGTTTCACCTTTAGTGTCGGATTATCGAGTCTCGACTATCTCCAAAAGTCCACTTAAATGCACTTTGTTACATTCAAACACTGCATATTGACCACCTTCAACAACGTATCTATCTATTAAAGCACACCTGGCATGTCAGCGTCAATGAAAACCTGTTTCCATGCCGAGGCTCACCTCCCCACCTTTCTATACAACCACAAAGTAGTGTCCTAGAAATCTGGGATTTCAGACACTCATAGCACAAGTTTTTCCTCCATTTTGCCTTCCCTGCTGGGCGATATACCTTGTTTTGATGGGCAGCACGGTTAAATGTAATGGAGCGCAAGGGTCAAAGTTGAACATATTTGAACTTTGACTGCGGCAGGTGTTCAACCTCATGGAGCTGAGCTGTGCTGTGCTTGCACAACATGACACTGGACACAAACCACATTTCAAGAGACAGCAGTCCATGATGGAGAGGTACTCTGCAGCAACACCATCTAACAAAACATCCAAATGGCACAAGGACAGAATTCTTTCCGAACATAATTTTCACCCATATCACCAAGTCCTTACCTGTGTACCCTTAAAAATAGACTAAAGCCGGTAAATTAAAAGAAAATAACAACATGTTTTTTACCTAAAAGAAAAAGGAAAGCTGCCCATCTTCACACTGGAGCTGTTTTGACTGAGCAGATTTTGTCATATTCCCAGAAGACCTATAACAAATCTAACAGAACCAAAATGCATCATTGTTTTTTGTGACAAAGACACATGGGTTTCAATGATTATATCAGAAAATCTGACTTATCGGAGTCACTGGAAACTGAAGATTGTTATGATATACATTGCCTTTACAAGTAAACTTTTTTTCACAACTGTAGCTCCTAATGTTCAGTTGAATCACCTAAACCCTCGTCTAAAAACTATGACTACAATTCACTATCTTCTATTTG
>NW_007578253.1:160354-176332 GCF_000690725.1 Stegastes partitus
TCGCTCACGTGGACGACAGGCACGGCCAGCAAGACATGAAAGTAACACAGCAGTCGGGTTAGACCACACGGTAATATAACTGTACGCAAAAGGCCGCCGTGATATAATCATGACATTTTTGATGCTGTCAACTTCTCTCAAAAGTGCAGACATCAAACTCTCTCCCAGTTTTCGTTTCACGTCCATAGACCACACAAAACCGGAGATATGAAGTTATGAACACAATATAGGCTGCAGGCCTCTACATCTCCATCATTTTTTGCGACAGATTTTTTGTGACGGACAAAACAAAAGTGAAAGAAAGTCAGTGGAAGTGCAGCTCCTGTGGTTTGACTGTCTGCCTCATTCTGGACAGAAACTATTTTCAAGAGTGGCATCGATAAAAACAGAGAGAAAGCCACACCTGCTTTGTCTGTAGTTGAAAGTATTTGTATTTTTTATATCAAATTTACCTTTTCAGATTCATATCTGCAATCTATGGTTACATTTTCAACCTTCAAAATGCTTCGTTCAGCATGTTTGTGGTTTTTATTGTAATAAATAATACATTTTTTCTAATTGGATTTTGTATTTTTTTGTGTGTTTTTGAGCCCAAAATGCTAATATAGTAAGTTAAAGTGAAAAAAATAATAGATCATATCGGTGGTGATGTGCTGAAAAAAAAAAGGTAAAGGTAAACATGTTTCTATGTGCTACGCCGGACATGAACACACCATTGCACGCACTAGAGCGCAATGACGTCAGTAGCTGCAGGTTCAGTCAACAAAACAAGCATGGCTGATAGAAAGCGCTCGAAAGTATGGCTCCACTTTTCAAAATGTGATGCAGATTATGCTCACTGCAATGTTTGTGATGCGAAGTGGAAGGTCAGTGGAAGAAACACTTCTAATCTGAGGAAGCACCTGGTTAAGCACAAGATTTTTCTCAAGGCTGAAGAGTGCACAGTTTTCAAGAGCCTCAGATCTACGGGTACAACTCCTGCATTCGGCACCATTAGCACGCCTGCATCTGTTAGCGACTCGTCGTCTGCAGCCAGCAACATGGGAGAAGAAATGGCCTTAACGTTTGGTGATGGCAACAGCGACAATGATGATGCAAGTGAGGCATCATCATCTTTGTCTGCTCCACGTAAATAAGCCTAGTGTTTAAGATGACGTTCGCTTGGCATTTTAACTTGCATTAGTTATTATCAGCTCGGTTCCTCGCACCTTGCAACGTTAATGTAAATGCTTGTTTTCATTTACAGGTCCGTCTGACCCGTTGTCAACCGGCCCTGAAGTTAAAGTGAGAGCTGCAACGGTGACTACCTTTACAAAAGCCAAGCAGACGGCCTTGTCCCATCAGAGAGCAGATGGGTGTCACCGGGCTGTGACTGCATTTGTGGTTAAAGGAATGTTGACCTTTACAACAGTGGACACCCCATGGTTTAGGCAAATTACTACTACATAAAATAAGTGATCACGTGTGTGTGTGATGGAGCCCGCTGATGAAAAAGCAGTTATTTTTATTCTTATTTTATTAAGGTTAGTGCTGTTGTTATTTGTAGTAAGATGACTAAGGCCCTGATACCAAAGTACCCCTACTGCCAACATGGATGTAGCTGTCAAGAAAATGCACGTTATGAAGATGGGGTGTTTTGCTCATACCCTGAACATACCTACTACAGACTGAGGCAGACATCAGTACACCTTTGTTGGCTGAAAAGGCCAAGAACGAGCTGCAGATCTACCAGAGCTTTCCAGCAGTCCTCAGCTCAGTGCCTTCCCTCTTGTGTTGGTGACAGGAGAGGGAACATATGCCTATGCTGGCCAGCTTGGCCAAAAAATATCTGCGCATTCAAGCCTCTTCCACTCCTTCAGAGCGAGTTTTCTCCACAGCAGGGTATACACTCTCAATGTGGAGCGGCTCGGCTCTTGCCCGAGAAAGCTGACATGTTAGTGTTCTTCAAAAATAACTGCACAAGGAACAAAGACTAAACAGTTAATGTAGTTCACAGCAAAGAAGTTTGCTTCACTGTCATTTGTAGTTTGTAATACTTCAGTTTGTAAACTATAATACCTTTATTTATTTTTACTCTATCCTCTTTGCCCTCCATGGACCCCATCACACAATTTTTCCAGAGGGGAAAAGGATTAAGTTGATTATATATACACACACACACCCTAAAATCTATATGCCACCCCTTTGCCACCTCATGAATATTTCCCTAGATCCACCCCTGCTACATGGTAAGCAGCTACTTCTGAATGTTTGACTAAGCAAAAATAAAAAGGCATATGTAAGAAATTTAGATCATTCAAAAAAGTGGAGCCTGACTTGAAAAGTGCTCAGTTTTGACAACAGTTTGACTTTTCTGAGCATCTTCTGTCAGAAAACTATCTGTTTCATACACTTCATTACAGATTAATGCAACTACCTGCTCACTTCAGTTCTACCTTGGTTAAAATGTATTTGAAATAGGCTTTAATGCCTTTTAATCCTAGTTTCCTTTTAAGAACAGATACATTTAAGGCTTTGTTAACTAATTCAGTGTTTATTGTGACTCAAATTTTTTTTTGCTTGCTACTCGTTGATAACAAGCGAGGGAAACGGTTGGAGATATGCCATGTTTTGTCAACCTTGATGTCAAAATTCACAGTTATTACTGTGAATCCAAATAATGTATGGGATGTTTGTGCTGTAGACTATTAAAGAGGACAGTAGTGTAGCAACACAAGCAGGCTGAGGTGTTCAAAATGCAATATAATAAAGAAAGAATCAGCCTCTGCTCAACTTTAGTTAATGCCAATGATCTGCTGAAAATACGCATGAGTCGGCCCTGATACAGGGGACAACTTTATTAGTTCATTCTGAAAGTATTCTTTAACGACTACAGTGCTTGACAAATTTACTAGACCACCACCCAATGTAAGGTTTATGCCACAGCTGCCTTAAATTAACACCACTGGTAACTACCAAAATTATTATTCATGTTTCTGTGATGGTTAATACACCAGTATGTAGACGTTCTTGAACCGAAATGATATCTTTAAATGCTAGAATAGAATTATTATTGTTATCCATGATGAAACACAATGAAGTGCTTCGAGAGGCTCGTCATGAGGCACATTCAGACCCTGTTGCCCCCCTCACTAGACCCCCTGCAGTTTGCATATCGTTCCAACCGCTCCACAGACAACACCATCTCCTCCACCCTCCACCTGGCCCTCACCCACCTGGACAACAAAGACACCAGGATGTCAGGATGCTGTTTATAGACCAGCTCAGCATTCAACACAATCATCCCCCAGCACCTGATTAGAAAGCTGGGCCTGCTGGGCCTAAACACCTCCCTCCAAAACTGGATCCTGGACTTCCTCACTCGAAGACCCCAGTCAGTCTGGATCGGGAGCAGCACCTCCAACACCACAACGAGCACTGGGGCCCCCCAGGGCTGTGTGCTCAGTCCAATGCTATTCACTCTGGTGACTCACAACTGTGCAGCAATGCACAGTTCAAACTTCATCATAAAGTTTGCTGACAACATGACCGTGGTGGGTCTCATCAGCAGGAACAACAAGTCAGCTTACAGAGAGGAGGTGGAGCAGCTAACGGACTGGTGCCGAGTCAACAACCTGTCTCTGAATGTGGACAAGACTAAAGAGATGGTTGTGAACTTCAGGAGTGGACAAAGGGAGCATGCACACTGACCATCAATGGCTCCACTGTGGAGATCGTCCAGAGCACCAAATTCCTTGGTGTCCACCTGGCCGAGTCCCCCACTTGGTCCCTCAACACCAGCTCCATAGCAAAGAACGCCCAGCAACAACTCTACTTCCTGCGGAGGCTGAGGAAAGCCCACCTCACACACTGACAATATTCTACAGAGGGACTACTGAGAGCATCCTGAGCAGCTGCATCCCTACCTGGTTTGGAAACTGCACTGTCTCGGACCACAAGATCCTCCAGAGCATAGTGAGGACAGCAGAAAAGATCACTGGAGTGTCTCTCCCCTACATCAAAGACATTTATACCACACCCTGCACCCAAGAAGCCACCAGCATTGTGAAGGACCCCACACACCCTTCACACAAACTCTTTACACTCCTTCCGTCTGGCTGAAGGTTCAGAAGCATGCAGACCCGCACGGCCCAACTGTGCAACAGCTTCATCCCTCAAGTCATAAGACTGCTAAACATTCAAGGACTGGACTAATACACAAACACACACACACACACTACCTTCATCATGCTAAATATGTTAGCGCTGTGTTGTTTTTGTCTTGAGTTAACTTACTGTTCTGTGCTATTACTAATTGCTGCACTGTTCAAATTGCACGTTTGTACTACACCACTATGTTCCCATAGTTTGATCTTTTACTACACTGCATTCTTTGCACTATATGTCCTATGCTTACATCGTCCCAGCCGTAACCCAAGGTCTGCGCATGTAGCTCTGCATAGAGCTTGTTAATGTTCATTGTGGTTATTGCATGTAGCACCTTGGCTCTGGATCTGGGGAAACGTCTCATTTCACTGTGTACTGTACAGCTGGTATGTGTTTGAAATGACAATAAAGTGTTTTTGAACCTTCGGATTTTTCAAATGTAGTTCTGCAAAAGAAAATGAAAAAACAGTAAGGCACATTATTATTTCTTGATAAAGATGTCATATCATAGTTATTTATTTGCATTCCTGAACAGAAATGTTTGTTTTGAATATTAGTAAGACAGCTTAAATTTGGGTATAAAAAGGTGAATTCAGTTTCAGATTCCTTATTCCCATTCAAAATGGTAAAATGTCAAGAGCTCACTGAAAATTGAAGAGTCCACATTAAAGCACTTTGTGATGCTGGATGGTCTCTGAGACAAATAGGGAAAAACATAAAGTGTTCTCACAGTGCAAGTGCGCTTTGGAGTCAACTGCCAACACTGGTACTTACAAAATGTGCTAAGGAAGAGGCAGGAAACCAAAGTTCACTGAAGCAGATGTCAGACACCTCAAGCTTTTAAAGTACTAGAGACAGAAGGAAGACCACTGCTGATCTTCAGTCAGAGATAAATGCTTCTAGATCAGAGTCTGAGAAAGTCTCCAGAATGACTATAAGAGACGACTGATGGAACAAGGCTGAAAGGGAAGAAGAGCTGCTAAGAAGCCATTACTGAGGCCTACAAACATCCAGAAACACCTCAGATTTGCCAGAGAGCTCAAACATTGGACTGTTGATGACTGGAAGAAGGTAGTCTGGACAGAGGAGTCTGAGTTTGAGCTCTATGGCCAACATTGTCGTGTTTATGTCCGCAGAAAAGCTGGAGAACGTTTTGATGCCAGATGCACTGCATCCACAGTGAAACACAGTAGAGATTCCATTACGGTATGGGGTTCCATTTGTGGAAACGGCAAAGAAAAATCAGTGACAATCGACGATATCATGAACAAGAAGGTCTACCACAACATTGTAGTGCATCACAGACTGATTATCAAGAAAAATGCAGTTTACTGACGACTTTGAGGTTTATTTCTCAACTCAAACACACAACCCAAGAAATTTGGCAGGAATCCCACAGTTGCTATCAGTGAATTAGTTATATGGCTTTCAATACCAATTTTGATATCATATCAGTAAATAAGCCAATGAAAAGATTGTATCGCAATATCCATAAATCTATCCATCTTCTAAACCTACTCCAGCTTGTAGAGAGTCGTGTGTAAACAAGCCTAAACAAGCAGAAAAAGCCTTGTGAATGTTGTGTGTGCAGCACTGCTACAACAAATACAGCTGGCACAGGTCATAAAAGCCTGTTTCACAAATGTAATATAGAACATTGCCGGCTTCATCAATCTGTTAATGTGAATCTAATCATTTCAACATTTCTGTTAATGTTCGTCATGGCCTCAGGCAGAGATATCCGCCACCGTGCTGGAGGAAACCACAGCATGAATGTGATATATGTCATTCACACAAGACTGGACAATACAACAAGTGATGGATGATGCACAATGATGCAATAACAGGCTAGGACTAAGCTAACAGTCACTGATCAACATGTAGAATAACTAACAGCCCAGTTTATTTCTGATTTATTGAACAGCAAAACTTAAAGTTCAGGGCTCAACCTGAGGTCAGTGGAGATGGAATAAAATATTTAACTGCAGCTGATAAACTGTGACTCTGTCAGAGATGACCAGAAGCACACAGTGTAACCTGCTGTTAGATCTTAATCAATACTGTGTCCATGTAAGGGACAATTTATAATTAAAACTTATTAGTAGAAGCAGAAGTTACTGCTGTTGCCAATGAGGCCATCATTAACAGAACTGAGTGCATGTCTGAAAGGGTTTTAACACGAACATTTCAGACTGTTAACACTGTGATGACATCCTGTTAACTTAAAGTAACAACGACTTTGGTCATCTATAACTGGTCTCTGATCATCAACTCAAAACACTTCATATCTCCATACAGATAGATATTGAACTGTTTTTTTTTCTCCACAAGTTGCATCCATCTGCATTTACCATCGCCACACTAGAGAAATGACAATCTTGAGTAGGCTATCAGCGACAGCTACGGTAGTTTCAGTGCAACAGAAAATCAGTACTGTCATGTTATAAGAATTTTGGTATCAACTTGGTCTCTGAGTATAGTTTCTCTGCACATCCCTATCAGCATTATATATTGGCCAATAGCTACCACTTCTATAAACAAAGGTATCCATCAATGACAGACCCACATCAGCTGATCATTAGGGCATGGTAATGCAGTATAGTAAAAGTCAATATGAGGGTCTGTAAAGAGAAAATCCTCAGATTAAATAATAAAGTTTCAATTTGACAGTTTAAGAAAACAGAAATAAACTAGGCTACTTCTATTTTAAACAGTTGGATAAGCTGCTATTAGTTCACATGTAGTTTTTTTGTTTTGTGTTGCATTATTATGCATTATACATCACTTGGTTATTTACAGCAAAGAAGTGTTTTTTTTGTTTGTTTGTTTACAGACAAGCTCCTTTAGGTTGCTTACAAAAAGTGGATACAGGTGACTTCATTGAATAAGTGGACTCACACACCTTGACAGAGCAACGATAAGGCATTTAAACGACCAATGTTCAGTACTTTTCTTCCCAGTAGGCTTGTCTACTAACCAATGTCACAGGCCTTCAATCCCTGCTTATGTTATGTGATCACAACAACATGGCATTTGGTCACATTACAAGTGGCTAACCCTAACAACTGCAAGTTTGGTTTCAACAGTGCTGCAAGTCAAACTTAAAGTTGCACCTGGAAGTCTGGTTTTGTTGCTATTTACATCATGTGGTTAGCCTGATAACAGGCCAAATGTCCAACTAACGTTACTAACGACAGTCAGCTTTGGACGTTTGCCTGGTTAGGTCATGTGGGCACTACACAAATCTAATACTACTATGAATATGTGGGAGTTAGTTATTTGCAAAAGTAAAGAAAATGTGTCCCACGAAAAACAACCCCACGGTTCTTTCTAACTTAGCCACGGCTAGCTGAATTATTCGGCAGGCTAGTTAGCGGTGGCTGACGCGTCAACTGCGGATCTTTACTGTCTATTAGCGCACATTAATAACGTCTTACAGCCTCGTTAGCTGACTAATACCAATATCAAATACGCACAACAGCATCAACGTACTGGTCCATCAACAAATAGTATGCAGGCATTGAATATTATCTCTGTAGCTGATCTGAGGCCCACAACGGCCCGCTACAAGTCTAATGAGATCCATTATCGGACGCAGGTTGATTTGCTCATATGGCGAGTATCCCTTAGTTTCTTTGAAACTTTTAAAATAAATGACTAATTTTATTCGTTCTACCCTACCATTTAAAGTTAACATTAAAGACATGTAGCCAATGCAAAGCTCCAGTGTATGAAGTTGTACAGGTCGTGTTTATAAGGGGTGACCTAACGTTTGTCGTGTGATGGACAATTACCGATGCGGGGCTTTCAACCTCCCCATCATCGGACTGTGATTACATTTTACTTGTTGTTTTAATATTATACAGCATTAATCCCTACAGTCATATTTGGGTTGTAAGGCATTCGGGCAAAGAGACAACGAGAAAGACACAAAGAGAAATAACTCATCATTGTTTTTATAATACTGCAATAGCTTGAAAATAGGCTAAACAGCAGGGAATGCGGAAGGTAAAAACAAATAGCAAATCGGTAATGTGAAGCTACTGAGCAGCACGAACACCCTGACAGAAGTACAATATACTTAATGTGGAGGTGGTGGTGGATTTTGTAGCTAGGCTATAAAGGGAAACAAGCGGGTCAGACGGGGACGTGTCCGACGATGGACGCCCGCCGCTTAGCTGCCGGGTCTCCCCAGACAAAGACAACAGCTAGCCTGCGTAGCTAACCCCCGGGATAGCTAACAGGCAATCCCGCGTTTTGAAAGGTGGCCCCAAATCCTTAACCAAGAGAGCCCACATTAACACGTCCACTTACCCCGTTTGGAATCCCCGTCCGATTAATATTCATATACACTCCATAGGTTCGGATAATTCCAGTAAAAACATCCAAGACCAAGCTCCCAAACTGGTGGGTGAAACAGACGCACCAGTCAACGTGCTCCCAGTTCACTGGACCGCAGCCATCACACAGTCCTCTCCTGGAGAAAACTGGGAAACAAAAGCATTTTGGAGTCAGTTTCTAGGGGTTGGCTGGAAATATAGCTAATTGCGGGGCACTCCACATGACATTCCCAGAGTTTCGATATTCCTGTTAAGAGATACACAGATAGCAACAGACAGACAAACGGCATCTTAGGGACAATATAACTAAATTCCGGAAAAGTGGATCAAGGGAGTCACTGGACCTGGAGTGAGTTTGTTGGCTTACAGTGGACAGAAATCACAACTTTAGAATTTGACGACATACTGTGAATAAGATGTTTAAATGCGGGTGACCCAGTAGATGAGGACGCCTACCACGTGAACGCCAATTCCCTGAGCAGCATCCTGGCCGGTCGCACTCTGCTTGTTGCGTGTCACTCCCCCCTGCTCTCTTTCCCCTTGTTTCCTCTCCTCCAAAACACATCGGCATCAATAAAGTGACACTGAAATGCATTTAGCAAAAACATTTATGTGTGTACAGGTTATTTCATAGCAGTTTATGATTTGTGTGGGTCTCGCCTGGCCGTTACATACAAAAACTGAAAAAGACGCTCTTTATCCGTTTTTTTCGCAGTCTGCAAATGACCTTTAATTTTAAATCAGAAATACGAATATGAGTAACATCAGGCACAGCTATTCACAGGAATGCAAATTGTCTACCTTTGGAGGATGTTCTAATCATAATCTCATTAGACATTATCAAGACTGACCAGGACTAAATTTCAAAACCATTCATCACTATTTAAAGGATCTGTGCAAACTCAAAACACACAACGGAAAGAATGAAAAAAAAAACACTATTCAGGGATCCAGGCTGACTTTTTCACTGGAAGCACCAGTAAGATCCACTTTCTCATTTTGTTGCACCTCCCACCTGGTCGAAGGCAAAACATATGACTTGCTGAACATTTTCTTATCGATAGACGCTACGATTTACTGATGCTCCCTGAACGCACCACATAGCAGGCTGTGGTAGATGCTGTTTGGTGGCTGTGGTGTGCTCTGACAGGTGGGTGACCAAAATGACTTTAAAAATAATAAACTACGGCGTTCTCATGTCAGATCTGTCTGAGGTTAAACCCAGTTGCATGTATTCTACATGCAGTCTTTTCTATGACCAGTCTTTTCTCCACTGACGGCATGGCCCATGTCTTTAGCTGTCAGGACAGTAGATGAGGAGGGGAAAGGCCGTGTGACGGTGTCAGATAGCACAGTCATAAGAACGTCGAAGGACAGTTTTGATATCCAACCACAGAAGACAAACGCAAATAAAGACAAAATTAATTGGCTTACAGCAAAAGTGGGCGGGTCCGGGACGCACTGAGCTGCGCCATAGACTGTATAAAAGCCCAGATGGTGATGATGTCATGGCTTTAGAAGCTTTTGATTTATTAACTGACAACATTTGAGTTAATTGGAGGCACACCTGTGGATGTATTTTAAGGCACACCTCAAACACACTGCTTCCTACTGTGACAACATGGAAAATTTTAAGAAATCTGCCAAGATATCAGGAAGAGAATTGTGAACCTCCACAAGTCTGGTTCATCCTTGGGCGCAATTTCCAGATGCCTGAAGGTTCCACGTTCATCTGTTCAAACAACTATACACAAGTATAAACAACATGGGAATGTCCAGCCATCAAACTGCTGAGGAAGGAGATGGTTCTGTGTCCTAGAGATCAACATGTTTTGGTGCAAAATGTGCGTATCAACCTGAGAACAAAAGCTAAAGAATCTGTGAAGATGCTGACTGAAGCGGGTAAGAGAGTGTCATGATCCACAGTGAAACCAGTCCTGTGCTGACATGGACTAAAAGGCTACTTCGACAAGAAGAAGACATTACTCCAAAAGCAACATTAAAAAAAAGCCAGATTACAGTTTAAAAATGCACACTAGGACAAAGACCTTAATTTTTGGAGACATGTCCTGCAGTCAGATGAAACTACAAGTGAACCATCCTAACTGTGAAGTACGGGGGTGGCAGCATCATTCAGTGGGGGGTATTTTGCTTGTGCACAATGGCTCTTCCAAATGGACAATGACAGTAAGCATACCCGCAAATTAGTTACAAAGTGTCTTCAGGACAACAAAGTCAATGTTTTGGAGTGGCCATCACAAAGCCCTGATCTCAATCCCGTAGAAAATTTGTGGGCAGAGCTGAAAACGTGTGTGCGAGCAAAGCATCCAACAAACCTGACTCAGTTACACCAGTTCTGTCAGGAGGAATTCCAGCAAACCATTGTGAGAGGTTTGTGGAAGGAAACCCAAAATTTTTGAATCAAGCCATACAATTTAAAGGCAATGTTACTATAACGTGAAGTGGTGATAGAGTGATGACTCTATTCAATTTCAATTAAATTAAATTTTATTTGTATAGCGCAGTTTACAACAACTTTTTGACATCTGGTGGGGCCAGGCCCGACTGGCTCCAAATGCAGAGACGACACTGCTTATTGTAATACAAAGTCTCTGAGCGGATAGTGAAGGCTGAGGGCTGACTGCCTCTCAGGGGGACGGTTGGAGAAAGATGAGGAGTGACCAAGGGAAAGCTAAAGGCTGAGGACATGGAGCGTAGGAGCACAGGTGAGCTTGATAAGAGGTACAGAAGTGAGTCACACAGGAGAGACATCAAGTAAGTAGGAAATTGCAGAAGTATTTGAAGCAGAAAGACTTAGCTGACTGACTAGAGGAGATGCTAGAGCCACTGTGGTACCACAGAGGGTCTGGAACAATCTAGTCAAGTCAAGTCAATTTTTTTTGTATAGCACAGTTTACAACATATGTCATCACATAACGCTTAACATAGTAAGGTGTAGACCTTACAAATTTAAACAGAGAACCCAGCAATCCAAAGTAGCCTTTGGATTCCCTCTGAGCAAGTGGTTGGCAACAGTGGGAAGGAACAAAAAACCCACCAAAGGAGGGGACAAAAAACCTTCGGCAGAACCAGGCTCAGGGAAGGCGGCCTTCTGCCTCGACTGGTTGGGTGAGAGTAGGGATGAGGGGGTGGAGAAAACAGGACAGCAGATGGAGAGCAAGTAATAAAACGGAACAATAAATATGAAGTATTTTGGGGGTCGGTGAGTACCCTCGTACTAATAAAACAGGAGGACAGAGCTGGATAGTTTGAACAGCAGCACTGCATTTATTTTTCCTCCTTTTTCACACTCCCCCCAATTCCCTTCCTCACCATCCCCGAGTCACATGACTCTTCTACCCCAATCACACCACAGCATCACCGCAGCACAGAACTCAACATAGCTGCTGTACAACTGAACCAATGTAACCTGTACATCGCTAATAATCACTGTTTTTACAAGTGTGACTTGAATCTTACACTAAGAAAATGTATGTAAACTTGGCTTTGAAGAAAGTAATTTAAAATTCTCTCTCTCTCATTATTCTGGCATTATAGAAATAATTTAGTTCATCTTTACTGAGCTGAAACAGGAAAAGTTTAGTCTGATTTAATGTCAGATCATGAAAAAAAAAGGTTGTGTGTTTTTTACACAGCGCATGTAAACTTCTGGTTTCCAACTGTATGTATGTATGTATGTAGGTGTGAATGTGGGCCAAACTGAGAAGATAGAGCTCTTCCTTGTTGCTGAAACACACAACTCAGTAGCCTTATGTAAATATGTTATATGAGTGAGCGCACATGTCTGCTAAGCATAGTTAGGAAGATAAGCTCATTAATAATTAATAAGAAACGTATCTGGCTGTAAGGAGACAAAGAGAGGTACATCTCCATAGCGACACCTAACAAGGCGTGCAAACACACAACAAGCACACTCCTCCTTAGTTAGATGTGAATGAGTGACTGTGTGAGTTATCATCAGAGGTGCAACATGCACAGGTCATACCAGCCACTTAAACCCGTAACCAATCGCTACTTGCAGAAGCGATGGGACCAGAATAACTATAAAAATCACCGCAGCAAGGTAGGTGAATGAAGAGAGAACCGTAGAGGATTGCTGACTAAAGCAGCAGTAGTCCAGCACAGGCTTATACGATGGTGAGTGAGATTTGTTCGAGGACTGAGAAAGTGGAGGGCTGATGAGAGAGGAGATGTTTGAAGACAAAGCATTACTGGGGCTATAGCTGAAGATGTGTGTTAGAAATAAAGGAGCAGTACAGTGCAGGGTTAACGGGCTTGATATTGGTAAAATGCAGGTGGATTAGTGGTGAAAGAGTATTGATTTGTGGATGTTGGATTTTTTTTTTTGTTTTAAATATGTATAATATAAGATTTATAGATTGGAAAGGGAGAGATAGTGATGTGGTTTGAAGTGTTACACCAGTACAACATACTAATCCTTAGCAACACATTATAAAACTGTCAATACCTGAACATTTCATGATTTGGTAGGGTTGCTTTCATTTCGAATCCACATACAGATATTTTATTTATTTATTTACTTAATACTGTTGCTTTCACTTTAAAACAAAAGGAGCCATGTTAACTGTAAAAGCAGTAGCCTATCTGATTTTATAACACTGAGACAGAAAGCTAGGAGACAAATCTCATGTATGAAGAATCTGCCTTTTCCCACCCAGGACATGAGGTTTGTAGTTGCACAAGTCAGTGGTCAAATTTCCACAAAACAAAGAATCACTTTATCTGAGCCTTTTTGAGCTTTTGTTAAACTGTCTCCAAAAACTTGGCATGTAATACAAGTAAACTTCATTCTTAATTTCTTTTTTTGTTTGTGTGTTTTGAAACAAGGTGAATAATTAGACAAAGCAGGAAATGTTTCCACTGTCAAAGAACATAGAGGCATGAGTCTGACAAGGACTTTCACCCAGGATACCAGGGATGTGGGACCATTAGTTTTAGAAAATGTTAGGTTTTTTTTCATGTACGGACTTACTGACTCACAAACTTGTTATATTATCAACTGTGGAAAACTTTCATAATAAAAGTCAGCTGTAGCTACTTGAGTAGAAAGTACAATATCTGAAATGTGGTGGGGCGGAATTAATGGAGCATATAAGGAGGACATGCTCTCACAAATACAGCCACACAAAACCCAGGAAAAAAAAACTCTACACAGGTTATCCTTTAAAACAGGCCACATCCACATTGTACTTACCTGAGTTTATGTGTCCAGGTGAACTCTGCCCTGCCTGTAGTGGACACTATGGGCATCAGGACACCAGTTCACATCCAGCTAAAACTCAAAAAACTTCAGGTCAGTGGACACACACACACACACACACACACACACACACGCACAATACAATTTTCTACCATTTTTAAACTTTACAAGATGATGCATCTGCAATCACCATCCATCAAAATTTTTTGCAATGCAAGGGGTTAAACTAATCAGTGTGAGTTTAATGTATTTCATTCAATTCCAGTCAGACTGAAGCCTTCCCATGTTTACATTTTCTCTTTTTAATTGCAGTGTAACCAGGTCAGTATTGTAGATGTTACATGTGGCAGAGAGATCAGCACATCCCAGTCTATCGCTCATCTAACGTTTCTCTGATAGCGATTGTATAAAAATGTCCCCAGTTTGTGTTTGAAGTCTTCGTTTCTGTGGTTCAGCTGCAGGATGAACGTCTGTCAGCCATTGACAGAGAAAATCGCCTGCTGGCGTCCAACCTGGCCAGGACTTTTAGCTCTGAAGGCCTAGTGGACCACAGGAACCAATACCACCTGTGGAGGTAAGCTGCTTCGGTTTCAGATTCAGTTTAAAATTTAATATCTGAGATAGCGTGTCTCACAACAGGAGGGGACACATAAGCACAACTCAGAGATTCGGATAGAAAATATCACAATTTACTTGAATATCAAAATACAAAACGATGTAAAATTGCAAAGGAAATTATGGGAGTTAAATGATGAGAGGCTGACTTATGAATGGGAAACAGGTGATCAGGTGAGTGGGAATGTCAATCACATCTAAGGCTGTGCTAGAAATACTGACATCAACAAAATGAGGACACTATGCAAAGGAGGAGCTGTGATGGAAATTTCTACGTCACTGCCTCCCACACAGGCAAAGCCAGCATGCATGACTGAATAGCTTGTGCAGCCTCTGCCTATCCAGAAGACTTTGATGCTGATTCATTTTTATTTCAAAAGCATCAAATGCTTCCATACATACACATATACTTAGGTATCTGAAATTTAAAAAATAAAATGAGTCTACCACTGGTAACGGCAGGACCAGATCATACAATGTCTATTTATGGGATGCCGTGTTTTTTCACCACCTCTCTTGATCTTTTTTTTTTGTTTGTTTCTTGTCACATCTTGTTTCTCCAGTGTCCGGTTATGTCAAATCATGCAGTATCTTATCTTATCCTGTCATGTCTTCTGTTCCAGAGTATGAACAGTAATGATGTCTTAGTACCTAAAAGGTTACTTATGTTTACCCGTTGCTTCAAAAATCAGAGGTGCGATTGAAAGTATTTTTCCACCTGGCTTGTAGGTGCAATGGCGACATTCATGTAGTTTTTCTTAACTCAATGTTGAAAACCTAACCTCCTCCCGGTGAGGTCTTTAAGAGTACACCGATGACACCAGTGCATCTTGTTGGCTCTTTAAATAATTGATGTGGCCAGGTCTGCTTTATTATGTGCTTACATTTGTTACATTATTCATTCTGATGTGGATGTATCGTGGTGACAACAGCTCCTGCTATTTATCTGCTCACAGATTTGCCTACAAAATCCTTCAAAAGGATTTCCCTGAATTCAGAAGTTTTATTCTGTTGCTTAGAAATAAGAGAACATTTACAGCCAGGAACTAAGAAGGAACCTCGATGTAATGACTGATGAAACAACAGATGTAGGGAAAAGCATTTTTCAGTGTTTAAAATATACCTTCATAGGTTGGAGCCAGTACATGTTTACAATTAAACTCAAAATCTGATTACCAGGAGTTTTAATTTAATTTTGCTGTCAATATATGATATGACACTTTGGGTTACTTTGTTTATAGAACATCTTGTCAGTTGTGAGCATTTTACTTATGCATTCCTTTGTAAAACATTAGGTTGATTTGACATTACTTTTCTATTTATTATTTATATTTAGTAGAATTCATAATATTTTCAAGCCAAGTGAAGTCAATTTTATTTGTGTAGCACAGTTTACAACATCTCACAGCACTTAACATAGTAAAGTATAGACATTACAAATTTAAACAGAGAACCCAACAATCCAAAGTTGCCTTTGGACTCCCTCTGAGCAAGCAGTTGGCAACGGTGGGAAGGAACCAAACTGGGAGCTGATTCCACAACAGAGGAGCTGATAACTGAAGGCTCTGCCTCCCGTTCTACTTCTGGAAACTCTGGGAACCAAAAGTAGACCTGCAGTCTGAGAGCGAAGGGCTC
>NW_007578253.1:182682-188720 GCF_000690725.1 Stegastes partitus
AGCTGTCATGAATGAATCGTCAGTGAAGACAATCAGTGTTAGAAAGGTTGTCTGCAAGACTGAAGGAGAGATGACTCTCAAGCTTAAATAAGAACCGCAACAGAGCTTTCTATATGTCACCTTCGCCCCTGTAGGAGACAGAAAAACCCCAGGTGAGATTCAAACCCAGGACTTTCTTGCTGTGAGGTGACAGTGCTAAGCATTTTTACCAATAGATACTTTTCATAATAACTACTTCCATCCATCCATTATCTATACACTGCTTAATCCTCAAGAGGGTCGTGGCTAAAAGGGCTAAAAGGTCCCACGGTCAGCATTGTATCTTAGGACATTCTGAAAGCTAGACTTTTGTAGGTAGCAAAAAGGTGCCACGGTTCATCTGTCTTCATTTCATGGGTTGCCATGGTGATGGCGGTGCGCATGGATGCAGCGGCCCCTTCAGGAGACAATGACAGTGAAAGTGAGTTCTAAAGTATTCTGGAATCCTAGAACATTCTAGAATCCTAAAAAATTTGATAATCTTAGAGCATTCTAGAATCATAAATATTCTAGAATCTTGCGACATTCTAGAATCCTAAAACATTTGAGAATCCTAAAACATTGTAGAATCATAAACATTCTAGAATCTTACAGCATTCTAGAATCCTAAATCATTCTATAATCTTACACCATTGTATCTTAGGACATTCTAAAACATAGACTTTTATAGGTCGCTAAAAAGTCCCATGGTAAGCATTGTATCTTAAGACATTCTGAAACCTAGACTTTTGTAGGTAGCGAAAAGGTCCCACTGTAAATCTGTCTTCATTTTGTTGGTTGCCATGGTAATGGCGGCACGCATAGATGCAGCGACCCCTTCAGGAGATAATGAGTCTCAGTCCTATAGTATTCTAGAATCCTAAAACATTCGAGAATCTTACGGCATTCTAGAATCATAAATATTCCAGAATCTTACGACATTCTAGAATCCTAAAACATTCTTGAATCATAAACATTCTAGAATCTTACAGCATTCTAGAATCTTGCAACATTCTAGAATCCTAAAACATTCTCGAATCCTAAAACNACAGAGGAGCTGATAACTGAAGGCTCTGCCTCCCGTTCTACTTCTGGAAACTCTGGGAACCAAAAGTAGACCTGCAGTCTGAGAGCGAAGGGCTCCGTTAGGATAATATGGTACAATAAAGTGTTTAAGTTAAAATGGAGCTGGTCATTAAGAATTTTATTTGTTAAAAGCAGGATTTAGACCATCAGGATTAAATACTAAAATACTAAAAACAGCAATCATTATATTTGATATCGTTTCTCACATTTTACAGCCAAACACCCTTTGTTTTTTTTGCCATGACTATTGGTTATCGTACTTAAATATTTGTGTAATAATAAAACTATATTATTCAATGTTTTTGGCCATTTAGGGAAAGAAGACCTCCAAAGCAACTGTTCACAAATGATTTACTATTCGCACACGCAGTAGACATGCATTGTTGCTTATTGGTATTTGTATCAACCTGTTGAGCTTAAGCATGTGTTCACACCTAAAAGAAATCCTTTCATTTAAACCATTCAGGGAACTGTGTTGGTGTGTGTTGCTTCAGCCACCAAGGAGACATGGGATATCCAGATGGTCCAGTTTTAGTAATAGGTCATTTTTACCTTTATTTAACAGTTAACAGTACCGAGTGGAAACAAAAGCAGAGGGAGAGAAGAGTGTGACACAGCAAGACCCTCTAAGTTTTATTCATTCTCTTTTCACCCAATGTGTTGCCTTTTTCAGCCTGAATGCTAACAAAAGGAAGCAAGAACTTCTATTGATCAGCCATCAGAATCAAGCCATCTACCAGCGAGTCAGATCTCGCCCCTCGGAGTATCGCCGCCAAGTGTGGTTGGATGACTGGGAGAGGACGGAACGTCGGCTAGATGACATTTCCCGATACCCAAAAGGGCTGGCAGACAAACAGGTGAGTTTACTTTAAAATACACTCTCCTCTAAACAACATAAAGACTTCCATTGAGAAAATGTATTCATCTCTTTATATATATATATTTTACAGTTAAATGCACCTTGTCATGTTTGCAGTATTTCTGATTCTGATGTCGAAAAGCAGCAAGCACTAGTTATGAACTGAACTAAATGAATGCTAGAATGTTTCCCAGAGACTGACAAAGAAGCCTTTGAGTAATAAATGGAGTGAATTCATCTTATACCATTGCAATCCTTTCCCAGCATGATTTCTGTGTGTATGTGATAATGCTTATAGAACTGGTTGCTATCTCAGAATGAAGCAGAAGACGAGCGACTAATGTGTCATTGTGTCTCCAGGCATTGCACAGGAAGGTGAAGTTTACAACAGTGGAGTGTACTAAACACTTGAAGAGCTGCAGGAACCCTAACATAGAAAGGATCAACAAAATCTGAAATGCAAAGAAACAACCTGGAGCCTCTAAAATTGTCTCAATTTACATAATTTATCCTCAGTTAACTGCTTCATTGAAAAGAAAATGGCCCAAAAATTGGCATGTATGGCTCAAAAGCACACAGATTCAGCTACAGCATGTGTCATGGAGGAACACAACTGTTGCAACTCCATGATACATGGTGTGGTATTTCTGAAGTTTATTAAGCTTAGCAGCATGGTGATAATAGTGTGTCACCATACAAATTGTATGCATGTTAAAACATTACATGCTAATTAACCATGGCCTACCTAGCTTAGCATGTGTCAGACTCAGTGGAAACAGGCAGATTATAAAAATATATTTATTTACAATATTTAAAAGTATATAAAAATTTACACTGGAAACAGAAGCTAGGCTAAAGAGAATAGTCGACTACAAAAGACTACAAATAACAGGAATACTGGCAGGTCAAAGGGGAACAAGTGAAAGTGAACTATACTGACCAACTGGATAGAAGGACTAATTATGAACAAAAATGCACAAACAAAAGGAAACCAAAACTCACCAACCCAACCTTAGTAAAACCAAGTCCAAGGAATGGAGAATTATGATAACAAACTAACTCAGGCAGATTAAACAGGGAAGCAGCGAGAGACTAGGGCTTACTGACAAAGGAGTTCAGAAAGGGGAAGGGGAGGCAGGTGGCATGGCTGGTGGAGATGGCAGAGTGGCGTTCCAGCAGATGCAGTGACCAGAAGAAGTTAAACTAGGGACTTTAGCAGATGGAACCAGACAGACAGCAAGGTGAGTATGGAGGACTGACCAGACTCCAGAGGCGGCGAAGCGGGTCCAGCTGGAGCAGATGAGAATTCAGGTAAGACAAATGCAGAGCAAGGAACAGAGCAGAACTAGCAAAACGAACGGCACCAAAGATCAACTAACGGTCTGGTGCCATGCACTGAATCGGCTAAGATGGCACACAGAGGTGAGTAGATGATTGTAAGCCATGCTCTTACTCAGGTAATCAGATGATCACTGCACCTGCTGCACCACTCACACCAGCCTGCACACACCCACCTGCAGAGAGAGAGGGAAGGAAAGGAGAGAGCCGCCACTAGGTGGAGCCAGAGGTGGCGGGCCTGACAGTATGCTGGATGTATAAAGAAAGACGGCCTGTTGATGTTTGGTACAAACCTAAATTCAAACCATGTTCTCTGATGATTCCAGAGGGCTGTACTACGAAGTGAGATTAGTGGGTTATCGAAGTATGTCAAGCTTAAAGCCAGAGTTTTCACTGTCACAAAGGTGGCTCTCTTTTTACCTGCTAGATCTCCATGGTAACTGATGCTGTGGCGCTAACCTGGTCGGGAGCAGGTTATGCTCAGAAAGAGCGTCTCCCTTTAACCAGATCGTTTCCTGACTATTATTTCTGAACGATGCAGATTCTCAGCTGAGGGAGTGTGTTTTATCTGCAAACATGATGAGTTGTGTGTTACTAAAATCACTGAATGAATCCGTGTAGTTACAGTATCGCACACTGTATATATTGCGTTGCCATGGAACCAGACGTGTATTTAGTTGGCGAAGCAGAAATCACATAAATAAGTTTTTATGTTTGGCTCTGATTTGCTGTCAAGTCCGCTTACTCTGCTGCTACTGCAGATCAGAAAATGGATTATTCTACTGGTATTTATTACAGAGAATTTTCAATCAATTAATTTCACTTTTATTTGGCCAAAAATAAAATGACATCCTGCTTTTTGGGACAGTGTCAGACCTAAATGCACTTCAATACAAGATAATGTTTAAATATAATAGGTTTAAAGTTTAAATGTGCAGCTGTCAGTTGGAAATAAGCGGCTGCATCAGTAAAATATTATATACTAGCACGTTTAACAGTTTTCTACCATTCCTGTGTTGCACCATTTGCACTAGCAGCACTTTTTACTGTCATAGATTTGTATGTTCCTCATTGTTCTCCATTAAAACATGTTGACTGAAGCAGCTGCACATCGTTTCATTTTGTGCTGAAGAAGAGTCATGTGACACGTTAAATGCCCCTTTTTTAAGTGAACGTCCACAGAGTTTGAAGCAGAAAACCTAAGATGACAAAGAAAGTTGAAAGCCACCTTTGTGATTCCCATGATCTCTGACTCAGGCTTTAGTTTTTGTCGACCCTACTTAGACAAAGAAAGCCTGGCTATGTCAAACTTGTTTCGTAGTATACCCCTCTGATGTTATGGCTGAATTTATCCAAGTCAGAGATATCTGTGTGCACAGTTATTTTCAGGGGAGAAGTTTTGATCTTATGTTTGACAAATGCATCAAAACTGCAACTGTGCCTCTAGTGTGTTTTAAGTGGGTAGGCACTTGTATGTGCATGACACTGTGGCTACATATGATGTGTAGCTACTCTATTTGTTTTTGCATTTTACACACATTGTGAGTGTCCTCAGGCTGTTAGGTTGCTAACGATTGAATTATTTTAACAAATACTGAATGGATTGTGATGAAATCTGGATGAAATATTCACGCTTCTACAGGAAAAACAATCACAAATACCTACATTCTCATTCGCCTCATCTATGATCCCTTAATATGGTTGTCAAGTTCTTGTTTTGAGCATGATGAACTTGTGAAGTCTGTCATAAGGGGCACAGTGGCACCTGGGTCTGTGTGAATTAAAAAGGATGATCAAACCAACTGAATAGGGTTTTGCGTTATTAGTCATGAGTATAAAAAATATATACTGTAACCATCAGCCCCCTGCTAGTTGCTCCACAAGTCCATTTTGTTCTCCACTGGGTGGCGGTATTTACATACCTCTGCTCTGTGACATATCTTCTCTTATAATTAAAGCTATCTCTGGCTGAGACACAGAGAGAGAAGCCTAACGACTGCTTTTACAGGAGCAGAAAACTGTTGGAATTGTACTGTGCTTTCAAATAAGAAGAATTTCATCACTCACTTGTTTTGGTTTCTATTATCTGAGCACAGAGGCAAAGAAAATGTGCTGGAAGTACAGAAATGCCGAGGACTCTATGAGACTGGCAATCAGTTATGTCAATTATCATGATGAATTATGTAATACTGTTTAAAATGTTTCGTAATTAGGAACTGATTTGCTCGTAAAGCAAATCATCAAACATAAATAAATTTTGAAATTTTGAAAAAGAAAAACATGTTATCTGACTTCTTTCATTTACACTGACTTTACTTTAAAAGACAGCTTACTATTCACTGCTGATTGCTCTGTATTTTAAAGGTCTTGGACAAAAAAGTAAGAAAATGGACATCCTTAACAATAACAACCTCACTCTGGTGGCCACATCCTTTGTTCAGCTGGCAATAAGGTGCCCTTTTTAATTTTTTTAAATGATCTACCTGTTGTCCTTGGGAGGTCAATGAGAAGATTACATCCTTTTTTAAATTTTTTGTTTTGGGTAAACAAGGCTCTGGGAATGAAAATCCTCAAATTTTTTTTGTTTAATGACTGCTTTGGTGAATGGCAGTTGTGTGTCTTCATGTCTTGAATCAACAGAAAGCTGTCATGAATGAATCGTCAGTGAAGACAATCAGTGTTAGAAAGGTTGTCTGCAAGACTGAAGGAGAGATGACTCTCAAGCTTAAATAAGAAC
>NW_007578253.1:190060-197510 GCF_000690725.1 Stegastes partitus
GAATCTTACAGCATTCTAGAATCTTGCGACATTCTAGAATCCTAAAAAATTCTAGAATCTTGTGACATTCTAGAATCTTACAGCATTCTAGAATCCTAAAACATTCTAGAATCCTAAAACATTCGAGAATCTTAGAGCATTCTAGAATTATAAATATTTGAGAATCTTATGACATTCTAGAATCATAAACATTCGAGAATCTTACAGCATTCTAGAATCTTGCGACATTCTAGAATCCTAAAACATCCTAGAATCATAAACATTCTAGAATCTTACGGCATTCTAGAATCTTACAGCATTCTAGAATCCTAAAGCATTCTAGAATCTTACACCATTGTATCTTAGGACATTCTAAAACACAGACTTTTATAGGTCGCTAAAAGGTCCCATGGTAAGCATTGTATCTTAAGACATTCTGAAATCTAGACTTTTGTAGGTAGCAAAAAGGTCCCACGGTAAATCTGTCTTCATTTTGTTGGTTGCCATGGTAATGGCGGCACGCATAGATGCAGCGGCCCCTTCAGGAGACAACAAAAGTGAAAGTAAGTCCTAAGGTATTCTAGAATCCTAAAACATTCTAGAATCCTAAAACATTTGAGAATCCTATATATTCTAGAATCATAAATATTCTAGAATCTTGCGACATTCCAGAATCCTAAAACATTCTAGAATCATAAACATTCTAGAATCTTACAGCATTCTACAATCTTACAGCATTCTAGAATCCTAAAGCATTCTAGAATCTTACACCATTATATCTTAGGACATTCTAAAACATAGACTTTAATAGGTCTCTAAAAGGTCCCACGGTAAGCATTGTATCTTAAGACATTCTGAAACCTAGACTTTTGTAGGTAGCAAAAAGGTCCCAGCTGACTCAGGGTGAAGGCAGGGGACACCCTGGATAGGTCATCACAGCATATGCGCTGTCTAATAGAAAAAAAAAAAAGTGGCCCAGATTTGAAAGATAAGTCCAGTTGAAATGTATTAGTTTGAAATTCGTACTGTGAGACACAGAAAATTAGGGCAATACATGTACCTGGACACGAATCAATAGATTAAGTTTCGTGACTATGTCACAGACTGCTGTGAGACTGGGTTGCTATGCTACAAGTGCTGGCCGTCCCAAGGATAGAGGCTATTTGGTGTCCAGCGCTGTGAGCTCAGGTGGGCCCTGGACCTGTAGTAGACATGATTTGACGGTGCCATGGTACTCTCCTCTTGGTCTCCACCTCTAGATCCGACCACTTCTTCTTGACCTCTGCCACAGATCTTGCTGTGGCACTCACAGTATTTATAGTGGTCACGACTTGTTTTTCTCTTCCAATAATGATGCCACTAATGTGACCACCAAATAATAGTACTTGGTATATATATATATAAATGTATGTATTTAAAATGATATATTTTTAAATTGTTTAAACACAGACAGTTAATGTTTAAACAATTTAGTCACACAAGCACTAAACACAAAATACAGTTTCAAGAGAATGTGGCTATGGTGACACTGACAGGCTGAACAGGGAATTACACTGCAGGGAAAAAGTACAAAAAAACCAACAGACGCGTCACTGGGGAGCCCAAGACCCAGGTGTAGACATTCCAGCAGATGGAGGGTCTGAAGTCAAGGGGTGTAACAAGGTTTTATTTAAGATAAAACAATCTTGAACCAACAAAGAACAAGGAAACTAAACTCTAAGGGAAACCAAACAGGGAGTAACCAAACTTCATAGAAAATATGGACAAAACTAGAAACACCCTAAAAATAATAATACACCAACAGCAGGATAAACTATAGAATTAATAATAAAAATGGAGAGTTGAAGTTAATGGAACTCACTAACCGGGGAGTTAGCTATGAGGGGGGAAGGCAGGCAGGCTCTTGGGGAGGGGGGTCAGGGTCTGGCAGGGGAGGTCGGAGCAACGAAGGCTTGGGATCTTTTCGGGGGGTGAGCTAGTGGCAGGTACAGACTGTGGGCAGAATCAGATAGTGAAAGGTATGACCTGGACATAGCTGGGAGCCGGATAATCCAAGGTGGCGTGGGAATTAGCCGATGTGCGGCGGCTGGGCGGCAATGGCTGGAGTGAACAGGCAGGCAGGCAAGAGATGGGTCGATAACCGGCTGAGAACTGCAGAGCAGAGCTAGCACCCTGACTAAACAACGGTTATAATGTGATCAGACAGACTAACTGTGATAATGGAGTCAACGATCTGGCGGAGAGTAGAGGGATGAGCTGGTTTTTAATGGAGCTTGGAGATGAGATCCAGGTGAGCCAGTTGATGCAGCTGTCTCTGATTCTCCTGATGACTGCTGCCAGGGAACTGACAGAGAGAGAGAGAGGGATAGAGGGAGAGGAAAGTGCTAGGCAGGGGCCAAAGCCGTGGCTGATACGGGGACCGTGACATGAGGCCCACTAGAGACAAAACTGACTGGAAAAACATATAAATAACTATAAACTACATAAGAGATCCTGAGAAATTCAGTAAGGTGAAACACTAACCAGAACCAGGTACTACCAGGCAAAGAAAGTTACAAATCAGGAACTTCAGGATTACTGATGCACACAGTGTGAAACACGGTTACTTAAAGAACAGAACAGGTGGCATGACAAGCAGGCAAAACACTAACTCAAGGTGTTGTCGCATAAGGCAACAAGATTAAACACAGAGAGACACAAGCAACGGAATGCACAAGAAACAAAACCAATTCTGAAGCACAAAATGAAACTAAAACTTAGCTGACAGCAACTAGGGGAGAGCGGTCGGGGGGATGCAGGCAGAGGGGATGTGTGGAGAAATCCAGGAAGGTGTTCAGAGTTTACTGTGCTTCAGGGAATGAATGGCAGACAACCAGGATTAGACAGAAAGTGAGGCAGGCATCCAGGAGCAGGAATCTCACAGGGAGCGATATGGAAATTACACAGGGAGAGAATGGTTAGCACGGTTCAAAAGCTACAGAACACAAAACAAACCACAGCTGGCTGAGTCCAGTAGCGGTGTGGAGAACAACGGTCCAGTGTCCAATGATGAACTGAGCCCGTTTTTATGGCAGGTGAGGGAATTCAGAGCAGGTGAGTCATTCCCCGTCACAGGTGTTCACTCTCAGCTGATTAACCCATCAGATCTGTACTGATGGAAACACACACACATGGACATGCACACACACTTCACACATGCCCACAGAAGAACAGAGGGAGAAACTGCCAACTATGGCGTGGTTGAGATGGAGGGCATAGAACCTGGAAGCTGGTTCTGTCAACCTTTGTTTTTTTTCCTCTCCAAGTTAAAGGGTTTTTATTTTAGTTCCTTCCCACTGTCACTGACTGCTTGCTCATAGGGAATCCAAAGGAACTTGTTTATGTTATTAATAATACATTCATTACCACCTAGCCAGCTTGCCAGGTTAAAGTAATTTTTCAGCTTAATTTGTCCCAAATGAAAACACAACCCTGGGTTGCAACATAACAATTAAGGAGTTTATTTGCCGCTTGTAGTCCTACATTGCAAGCAGCAAACAAAGAACTAATAAAAAACATTTCAGAATCAACATCTAAGGGCGTCGGATAGCTCGGCGGGTAAGGCGGGCGACCCATGTGTAGGGGCTTTAATCCCCGACGCAGTGGCCGCAGTTTGATTCCTCATTTGCTGCATGTCATTCCCCCACTCTCCTCCCCATGTTTCTCTGTCTATCTTCAGTGTCACTATCATTAAAGGTGGAAAAGGCCGAAAAATATCCAAAAAAACAAAAAAAACAATCACCATCTAAAAGCTATAATTACGCATTTATAACACCACTAGAAAATCTAGCCTGAGAGAAAAACAGTGACCGCTCACACTTGAAACAATTTCTAAACACTTATAATTACATTTAAAGTTACTGTGTAGCAGTGTATCTATTAACTGTATACACATTATATCAGTACTTCTCAGTAAACCCCCATCTCAATAATATGGACAGCCATTCACAGACACAAACTGAGTCATTTCCCTTTTTATAGCACCTGAGACTCCTGTTTTGGAGAGGGAGGATCAAGGAAGTTAAAGGCTCTGTAAAAAAAATAAAAAATAAATCCGTGTGTAGAGAAGACACACGAGGCAGGAGGAGGTGCATAACCCTCCACCCCTTTTGTCTCTCCCTCTCTCCCTCACAAGTCAGAGTGGCAAAGTTTGGAATTAACCTCCCAGTAATACACACACACAGTCTGTATATTTCACTTCTTTCTTTTCAAATGGATTACCACCACCTTATACTGCTGTGGACCTGCAGCCTTCTGCCAGGTATGTGAGCAAGTAACACTTGACACAGCACAGGTCAGAGACAGAGAGATAAAGAGATCATTGCGTGCACATCAGACAGATGCTGCTGATGGACTGTTAGCTGGAAGGAGATTTCAAATGTTGTCAGCATGATGGCCTCACAGCAAGAAGGGTCTGGTTCAAAGGTAGTTGCCATCTAGGCCCTTTCTTGTGTGTGGCTGTGTTGGTTGGTGTTGCAGCTTTCTCCCACATTTCAAATGGACTCGTAACCTGTCCAGAGTGTTACCTAGTGTCAGCTGGAATGGGTCTTTTCTCTCAGATCACTAGAATTTCAGTAGGCTGAAAGGTTAATATGGATTTTCTGCCCAAAAATTAAAAAACACTCCCTACTCTTGCTTTAAGTTAATTATTAATATATATTTTTTCATATTAATCCTCTCGGGAACAGAAATACTGCATATGTGTTTGTCTCTGTGCGTTATCCCTATAATGGACTGACAACCTGTGCAGAATGTCATTTGGGACAGACTCCAGCAAACCCCGCAACCCTACACAGGATAAAGCAAGTATAGAAAATGGATAAATGTATGGATAAAACAGAAATGATGCTTGTGAAATCGTCCTTTGGATTGCCAGATATCTCTTGTGTAAAATGTCAAACTGTGGTTGGTAACATCACACAGGAAAGCACTTCCTACCACTTGCCTAAAACACAAGCTTCTTCTAGGACTCTTTCCAATTTCCTTTTTTTCTAGTGATGGTTTGCTTTTGTTTTAACTATTTGATGTAACCCCACCTGCTGCAAACAGGCTGGGGTTAGGTTATAATCATATTTGGAAACGGATGTGTCCCGACAGGTTGAGAAAGCCAAGATTTGCCATGTAACAAACTAAAGGAACCAATCCTGTCAACTTGGTTTCTGTATCATTGTTTATCTTCGTAATCAATACTCCTATATTACAGCTTGCCATTGTGTAGAGTTGTTTCTACAGAGTTGTAGGAGAGCTGGTGTGCTCAAGTTGCGGCGAACTAGGCTTGAATGTAGAGAGTCAGGGACTACACAGATTTGCACAAGAGGAAGCAGTGTAGAGTTAGATCTGGACTATTTTAAAAGTGGAAAAGGTGGGAGGGGAAGATTATTTTAATGGGGGGAAAAAAAATTCTAAATGTGCAACTGTGACATACAGAACGATCAGTTTTAGGTTTTAAATCCACCACTTAGACTTGAGAGGAACGTTTAAAAAATGAAGACTGCATTGTTCCAGCTAAAGATAACAATATGTTAATCCGGAGGAGTAAAACAGGAGGGCTCACATTAATTCAACATTGTGAATGTTTATAATTTGCTAATTTGTTGCACCTATTATGACCGGATTTTTTAAAATCTAAATTGCTTTGCCTCCTTCAAAGCATTTTTAGAAACATACCCTCCCCACATGGTCTATTAAAGCTGTTGAAGAATTGATATCACATCATATCACAAACACTGAACATGCAAACTGATATCTAACCAGAAATATCTAGAACCTTGGTAATTAGCAAGACAAGTATGAATTGACAATTTTTAAAAAAATACATAAAAATTTTAATGTCATACAAAACTGAGAGGTGAGAAAATATTACACAGACTAGGAGGGTTGTGAGCTTTCAGTAAGGTGAAGGATTGGCTGCTTGTTTCCAGCATAAGTATCAAGACTGCAGTGATTCTAAACCATCTGCCTGCCTGATGGAGGATGTGACACAGATACCATTTGGCAACAAGCTGCTTGATGAGCTCTGTTTCTTAACTCGCTCTCATTGTTGACCTGATTAGACTTTCTACGAAATATAATTTGGAACCTGCAGATTTTGCAAAAACAGCACAAACTCCGTTTCTGCTCTGGTAAAAATCTCCTTCCTGTTGCTGCAGCTGGGTGTTAATCTGTTCTCAATTATGAGGGGAGCTGAGATACATGCCACTCAAATGAACCGAATCACACAAAAATGTCACAAGGTTTGCTCAGCTGTGTAAAAAAATGTGTCATCAGTGCCAGAGAGAATCCAGATCAGGTAAATCATTCAGTGGTAGCAAAAGCAGACTATCAGACTTGAGACTGGATCTTCTATCCCTGCTTTGGCAAATATCTCACTGTTTATTGCCAGCATCTCTGATAAATTGAGCTGGTCGCTGGCTGAGCTCTGACGGGAGCAGATTACTTTGAGTTATAAGGAAACAAACACATCTTAAAGACTGACAATTCCTCTATTTTTCCAGTGTCTTTTATTTTTGTCCTCAGCAGCCAAATTCCTCACTGTTGCCTTTGCTGGCAAACAATCGCACACAGTCTGCTGACTTTTCCAAGCCCTCTGCCCAATTACACAGCTGGTCGGGACAAACATCCAGAGGAAATAATTGATCACAGACAAAAACTAGAATGTCAAAAGATCACGGCGAGGTCAAAGTGTCCCAGTATGGCAGGTAGCTGGCCCCTGCTAGAAAAAACAAAAACAAAAACCAGAGTAATCAAGACTGACATATTTTATTTGCTTTTAAATCTCTGTGGTCTTTCTGCTAAAATCAAATTTAACGTATCATAGGAAGCTGACTCAAAATGTGATCATTAGATAAGCTGGGGGAAAAAAAGAAAGAAAGAAAATTGGACGACTGAAATTGGAGGACAGGTGCTCTTTAGATCCTCCTTGATTTCTCAGTTTTTCCTTTTTGGGATTTGCTAGTGTGCTTAGGATAATCAGTCTTACTTACAGTTCAACCCTAAACCTCAGCAATCCTGCCACTATGCTTCACAGGTAGTATGAGGTTCTTCTGTCTGTGGCCAAACAACTATCTTTCATTCATCTGTCCAGAGCACATTATAACTAAAGGTCTGTTTTTAAAGACGTTTGTCTTGGAGACTTGTTTTTTCCATTACCTTTGTGCTTGTGAGCTGAATTTTGTGGAACAGCCAGTCCTGGAAAATATAATCACATTGGGAAGCTATCAGGTGTTGGCACTCTTTACTGAAGTGACATTCCCAGTCTGTACCAATAATGCAATATCAGTCATTAAATTCTTTTCAAATTTGGTCATGGATTGTATTTGACTTCATTATTTGTAGCATCTCAAGAGGTTTGCTGTAGACCGTGAGGAGGCTCTGTTCTCTGTGAAGTTTTAAAAAAGCTTGCTTATTTTCAGCATCTTGATGCTTCTCATAT
>NW_007578253.1:198833-201006 GCF_000690725.1 Stegastes partitus
ACTTTACCAGTCAGTCACACTCTCACCTGTCATACTCAAGTGGTTCAACAGTGTCTTTTTGGCCTTCTCATCTACAAACTTTAGACGATGCTTTTATCCAAGGTGACGTACATCTGAGACTAGATATAGCACAAGCAAGGATGTAGGTGGTCAGTAGAAAGCAGCCTGGATAAGTGCCATAAAACAAGTTGAAGTGTGATAAGACCTTAGTCCTGACAGGTATTTTTTGCAGTCTGTCAAGTGCAGTGGTGTTCAGTGGAGAGCTAGGTCTTTGGTCTTCTCTTAAAGACTCTTACAGTTATCTGTTACAGCTGTATTTATTGGCTGGTTAAAAGGTCAGTTGTTGCTCTTTCACTGCACAAAATACATCAGGACACATTTTGGACTTATTTTTGCTTGTCATGAGTTTATTTTTTCCATGGCTGTAAAACCTCCTGAACCTTCATAAATCCCTGCAGGTTAACCTTTCCATTATATTGAAAAAAAAAAAAAAAAAAAAAGCATTGATCCACATTGTTTAAATACAAAAAGACAGATCATCAGTTTAAAAAAAAGACTTTATTATGGCCTATCAGATAAATGTAAAAGAAGAAATATACAGTCACTGACAAAAATCTTGTCTCTTATGCATATTGTAGGAACAACAAAGAATAACTTGTAGTCGGTCAATTGGAATCAGAAATGGCTTATATGAAAGGCAAACCCCACTAGATTATGCCTATTATACGAAAATAAAGTTTTTTTTAATCATTCATTGAGTTTCATCATTTAATTACTATTTAATATTACTCATATTTAACTCATAACCACTGCTGCACCACTGAGCCTGTTACCCAATGTTGACCATCCATACTTAGCACGGGTGGATTACTTTACTCACCATTGGTCCTACAAAACAGTCCTGCATTATGTGGTGTCCTCACAGAGGTGGTGACATCATCAAGTACGCTGCTGTTCCAATTGGACATTAACCACGAGTCTGTACTACCAAGTACACAAGTCTGTATATGTCCAGGAGACAGCACCGAGAGCAAAGCCGAGCTACAGTTTGGGTGCATCACTCTAATTCATCGTATAGACCATAGAGCCACATTAGTTTCGGCGCTAGTGCATGTCATCGTTATAAAGTGATTAGTGTATTACTCAGTCAGCACATGGGCCAGNAGTTTTAAAAAAGCTTGCTTATTTTCAGCATCTTGATGCTTCTCATATGGGACAAGTTAGTTAGACCATTAGTGTCAGTGTGTGCTTTTAATGGATTTACTGTAAATTTAAACTTTGAACTGCTTAATAAATTTAGTAGACCACCTGCAGTGGTGTGTGGTGAGGTTCATGACTGGTGTGTCACTGACTTCATCAGAATCTGATCTACAAATATATGCACTCTACACAGTAGCTCATTTGCCATTTGACTGGCAGCAGTTTACGGGTTATGTTTCATATCTGCATTCTTTACACATACAAGCTGTAGCCCACAAAACGCACATTCCATTTAAAAAAAACAAAAAAACAACATTATTACGGTCTTCCCTTTACTTATAAATAAAGTCCATGCGCCGCTTCTGCTGGACAAAATATACTTTTTTTGTAAAAGTCTCCTTATCTTCCTTCAGACTTGCTAATTGTAGATTGTACCTACCTTGCTGTCACTTACTCTGCAGCCACAGAGTCACAAGAAGCATGTCTGGGATCAGAGCGCCCCCTGCCACGAGGCAAGAGAACTGTCTGCCTCACCTGGAACCTCTTCTCAGCCGTTTATGATCGGTCAGCACACGAAACACATTACATACATACAGCCGATAACAAAAAACACTGTACATTATTATATACATCAGCTGAACTATGGAAAATCAGTTCATATATTAAATGTGTTGGAATCATGTTATTGACGACATCCAGACAGCAGCACGCTGTCGCTGCAGGCAGCCAGTGGAGGTAGCGAGGGATTGCGCAATCCAAGGTGAGGCTCAGCTCGCTGCTGACCACTTGTCACAAAAACCATCTATCTATTATCTATACACCGCTTAATCCTCACTAGGGTCACGGGGGGCTGGAGTCTATCCCCGCTGACTCAGGGCGAAGGCAGAGGACACCCTGGACAGGTCACCAGTCTATCACAGGGCTACACTTAGAGACAGACAACCAAGCACACTCACATTCACACCTACAGACA
>NW_007578253.1:201069-213760 GCF_000690725.1 Stegastes partitus
GGACAAGTTAGTTAGACCATTAGTGTCAGTGTGTGCTTTTAATGGAATTACTGTAACTTTAAACTTTAAACTGCTTAATAAATTTAGTAGACCACCTGCAGTGACGTGCGGTGAGGTTCATGGCTGGTGAGGCACTGACTTCATCACAATCAGATTTACAAATATTATTTGCCATTTGATTGGCAGCAGTTTTACAGGTTGTGTTTCATATCTGCATTCTTTACACATACAAGCTGTAGCTCACAAAACGTACATTCCATTTTTTAAAAAAAAACACAAAAAAAAAACATTTTTACAGTCTTACCTTTACCTTTAAACGAAGTCCATGCTCCGCTCCTTCTGGACAAAAATATCCGTTACTTTTTTGTAAAAGTCTCCTTATCATCCTTCGCTGCACTTGACTTGCTAACTGTATATCATACCTAGTCTATCTTGCTGTCACTTACTCTGCAGCCACAGAGTCACAAGAAGCATGTCTGGGATCAGAGCGCCCCCTGCCATGAGGCAAGAGAAGTGCCTGCCTCACCTAGAACCTCTTCTCAGCCGTTTATGATCACTCAGCACACAAAACACATTACACACATACAGTTGGTAACTAAAAACACTGTTCATTATTATATACATCTGCTGAGCTATGGAAAATTAGTTCATATATTAAATGTGTTGGAATCATGTTATTGACGACATCCAGACAGCAGCACGCTGTCACTGCATGGCAGGTAGCGAGGGATTGCGCAATCCAAGGTGAGGCTCAGCTCGCTGCTGACCACCTGTCACAAAAACCATTCATCCATCCATTATCTACACACTGCTTAATCCTCACTAGGGTCAAGGGGGGCTGGAGTCTATCCCAGCTGACTCAGGGTGAAGGCAAGAGACACCCTGGACAGGTCACCAATCTATCACAGGGCCACACTTAGAGACAGACAACCAAGCACACTCACATTCACACCTATGGACAATTTAGAATCTCAACATGTTTTTGGACTGTGTGGAAGGAAGCTGGAGAACCCAGAGAGAACCCACACTGCACGGGGAGAACATGCAAACTCCACACAGAAAGATCCTGGTGCCCCCACCGGGATGTGAACCGGCGACTTTCTAGCTGCGAGGCAACAGTGCTAACCAACTTTCGACCTTGCAGCCCACTGAAGCTGTTGATGAATGCAGTAAATGCGAACCATAGCCAATGCTAAATTGTCATGGGACAACAACTTTTATACTTTATGTCCACAGTTTAACGCAACAATGTAGCAGAAGAAAAAACTATTTGATCAGCAACTGCAACTCTTCTAAGCACTTTACCAGTCAGTCACACTCTCACCTGTCATACTCAAGTGGTTCAACAGTGTCTTTTTGGCCTTCTCATCTACAAACCTTTAGAAGATGCTTGTATCCAAGGTGACGTACATCTGAGAGTAGATATAACACAAGCAAGGATGTTGTTGGTCAGTAGAAAGCAGCCTGGATAAGTGCCATAAAACAAGTTGAAGTGTGATAAGACCTTAGTCCTGACAGGTATTGTTTGCAGTCTGTCAAGTGCAATGGTGTTCAGTGGAGAGCTGGGTCTTTGGTCTTCTCTTAAAGACTCTTACAGTTATCTGTTACAGCTGTATTTATTGGCTGGTTGCTCTTTCACTGCACAAAATACATCAGGACCGAGAGCAAAGCGGAGCTACAGTTTGGGTGCGTCACTCTGATTCATCGTATAGACCATAGAGCCACATTAGTTTCGGCGCTAGTGCATGTCATCGTTATAAAGTGATTAGTGTATTACTCAGTCAGCACATGGGCCAGCGACATTTGGACTATAGGCCACTGTAGGCCCCTGTGTAGAAATGCCACTGCTCAAATATTTTATTTATGCAATTCAGAGACTTTCACTCTTACTTTGTGATTCTATATATCTTTTGAGGGTAAGCGTTAACTGCACATGGACTTCCAGTACTGTTCACATATGACGCTTGTTGTAGTGTCTTGTTGATAATGACATTGATAAACATAATGTAAATGTCAAAGCAAACCTGGAGAAGTGATTGATGACTGGTCCCAAAGGATCACGAATCAGACCATACTCATACCTCACACATCTGACTAAGTGTCAAGCAGCCTGTTTATTCAGCTACAGTCATTTGAGTAAATGCAATTGCAATAGCATATATTAAGAATATTTAGATTGAATTAATATTAAAGAGTGGAGCAAATATATTGTTAACAGATGCCACAGATTGCGGTGGTTATGTTAATTATTGACCGTTCCATAAGATGTCATGAACTCACTTAACAGAATTGGTGGACACAAATGCTTGACTCAGAACGGGTTCGGGCAAAAAGGCAGGTTTAATTTTAAAGCAGGGTTCGGTACACAGGTAGTCAGTCACACAGGCAAAAGTATCCGGTAATCGGCAGGAAAAGGCAAAGTCTAAAAAACAGAAACAAGGTCGTGATCAAACAGACTGTGACTTGACTTGGTAAACGCTGGTACGAGGACTGTGAAGCGCAACAAACTGTCGATGAGACAGTGAGACACACAAGGTAATATACACGTGGTAATGAGGGTAGATGGGAAACAGGTGCGGGGAGGTAATCAGGGAACAGGTGTGACAGGACAGGTGCAGGAAGTAAAACTTGAACAGAAACATCCGGTGAAGTGATTTCAAAATAAAACAGGAAAGACGAGACATACAATATGGACAGAGACTTGACGGACATGACATAAAAGACACATTGATTCCTCTTCTTCTGCACCTACATCTAAATTCAATATTTTGCTTCTTTTCTTTGGGAAAGTGAAGGAGAAATGGAATCTGCTTCCCTTCTGGCAGGCCAGGAGACCTTTTATTTCAAGAGATCTTCTAGTCATAAAGTGTAGTTTACGTTTTGCTGTTCCATTTAGCAATGGGTTCCATGTGTAGGTGAACACGTCAAACAGTGATAATGGAATAATAATTTTCCAAGAAGTGACCTAATCTGTGTTGTCGCTGTATTTGATTTTTGGTATTTTTCCTGCACATGTTGTGGGAGAAATCATTGACAATTTGTGTGGACAGGTTATAGTGGGTGAGTCCTGTCTCCCAAAAATTACACTCCGATGCCACTGACCTCCAGTCTCAATTATATTTTGAGGTATTTTGATTACGACTGTTTGTGACAAAACACAAATGTGTTTCAAACAAAAATGTATTTAGCATTTATTGCACATCTTTCCAGCTGTTGCTCTTTCTCATCCAAACAAACAGAAAGTGAAAATGAAACTTAAGTCTAAAAGTAATAGTCGTACGGGCAGTTTCCTGGTGAAAGGCCTTTGTTGGACTTTGAAAGTGAGTCTCACACTACACTGTACATCCTACAAGTCACAGTTAACTCTAAATAAATACAGCAGCAACGAGTCAGGAACTGTCACTGCAACTTTTCAAACTTCCCTAATGACTTTCTGAAAGCCATCATCCGAGATCCTTTACAAACCAAGATGGCAGATGTCACATCAGCAGTCTTCAAAGTATTTCCCTGCTCCTCCTGGGCAGCGTCTTTTCAATAGCAGGACTTGAACATGTAAATATGACACAACTGTGACTTCAATCGGTTCTCTTGTGTGGACATGAGGTAATCAGTAATCAACACTTTACTCTCTATTACATAAGGATCTGAGAAAAGAAGCATTAAGGGCAGAACCAGGCATGGGCAGCAGAACTAACACTTGGTTGCCAAGCTGTAACTGATACTGAGCATAGACATCTGATGCCACTATTCTGGTGTACCTTCCAGCTCTGGATGATAAGCACTATACACTATGCCAAGGGACTGCAGAGTCTTTGGGAGGCCAAAGGTGGTGGAAAACTTGATCAGAGCTTTAGCAATGGCAGTGATGGTCTGTATTGGAATTGCCTTAGGAAAATGGCTGGAAATACTAATTACTGTCATGAAAAAAAAAAAAAAGGGTACAAGACTTGGATCTTGACCCCCAAAAATCTGATGTTCCCCATAAGCAATGAACAATGACCTGCAAACTTAGCAAACAAACGTACAAAATAAAAAAAAACATTCTCTCCCTAAATGGGAGTACGGTACAAACAAGTTTGGCTCTTAAGAATGACAGCACACAGACAGTCTGAACACAGCCAGATGGCCTGCTGGCACCACTGATGCCTTCTCTCTCTACACTATGTGATAAGCAAGGTGGAGACAGCTGTGCTCAATTACCTGCTGGGAAAGAAAAACAAGCACAGCACTAGAGGGAAGCACAGAGGAGAGAGAGAACAACAACAACAACAACAACAACACACTGTAACAAACAAACATATGAAACAGTTTAAAATGAAAGTGAACCCAAACATGCAGATGGTTTGTACATATGTGTGTAAGAAAGAGACAGACAGAAGAACTGTCTGGTAAGCTCCTTTGACATCAGGGAAGTTTTATTTTGACAGTCTAACAAAGTGGGAAGCAATAAGCAGGGTTTATTTTTGAAAGGTCAGCGTATTTCAGAGTCCCTGGTAAGCCTTTCCTAACGTTTCAGAACATCTATTTGGATGGTATAGCGTACCTCAATGCATCCTGTTAAGTTTTTTAAAGCTAACGAGGGGCTTTTAATTTGGAATGCCTGCATAAGGTAATTTGTTAGTCTTGTAAGAGTCTTGTTACTAGCTAAAGAAAAAATGAAAAATAAAACATCCAGCAGCTACAGATCACCAAAACATGGTTACTAGGGAGAGACTCTTATTTTAGGTTCAACCCAACACACTTCAAAGGTGATGCTAGAACAGGGATCAAGGATTTGTTAATATCATTAGTAACGGCAACAGGAGTTAATGAGAGCTTTGGTTGTACCAGTCACAGCTGACTTAGTGTAAATGCAGGGTGCACCCTGGACAGGTCGCCATCGCTCTGAGGTGATGTATGAAAAAACCACAGGTTCTACGGTAATGAGAGTCACACTGGGTAAAAGAAAAAAAAAGCCCACATTTGTATGTAGAAATTGTTCATGTAGAATAGAAATTGTGAGAAGATAAAGATAACTTTATTGATCCCACAGTGGGGAAAGTCAACGGTAAAAAAACCCCAAAAAAAAGTGTACAGTCAGTGCAAGAAAAGGGAAAGGGACAAGGTTAACTAGACTTTTTTCATAAAAATGTTCTCGTCAGATTTTAGAGTTGGTGATATCACACGTGGCATTACCTTCTCTCACTGAAGGAAAATTCAGGATTTTTCCAAACTTCTTAACACTTAAACCATCACTGATTAAAAATAGTAAAAGATATCAAAACAAATCCAGCTGGCTGGACCAAAACCAGGAGTTCACTCTTGCCCGAAAATGTAGATAAAGTCATCTTCCTGGCACATAACATGAACAGTATGTAGGTAGGCTACTCAAATGTCCGTTCTGGTAAATATATGCCACTGTTTTGCACTACCGCTCTTATTTATATATTATATATTAATATTGTTTATGTATATATAATTCATTAGGTAAATTTGTCATTTTCTAAATTTGTATTTAGACTAACTCGTTAAATAGCCCACATATATCGGTGTCGGAAATTGAGAGTTGGGCAATATCGGCATATCGGATATTGGCAAAAAAGCCAATATCGGACATCTCTAGTTTTATTGCAGTTGTTTTTACGAATTTCGAAAAAACTGTATGACGAATTGCTACCAAAAGTCATGGCGCACTATTCCTAATCAAGCCGCATGTTTCGATACATATTTTGTATGGGTTTTCTCAAAGCTGTGGGACGAGTTACACGGCAGAAGACCACTTTGGAAGAATCTGTAAGAACAGTAATAAGTGTGGTTCAGTGCTTATGCATTGAAACACACGTTACTATTAATTACCAGCACTGCCAACCATGAATTAAGTGACATCTCTTATCTCTGTGTAGTACACCTGTTCTCAAGTACTTTACCATGCTGTTGAATGATGTGGTCATTCTTGCTCACAGAGTTTGCTTTTAAATCTTTTTAACTTCTTCAAAAGTTTAAAATGCTGCCATAGCTTAGACGTCTTCAGTAGATGGCTACCTTTCCAGGTCTGTGGCTTAGAACTACAGTAGGGAGGCCTTTGGTTTTAGGCAGAAACACCTTACTAACAATTTTGACTGACCAGGTAGCAGCCCTATAGGAACATACTTTTTGGGAGACAGGGTTAACTGTGCACGAGAAGATTTTCAACATTTCCTTGCAAAATAAAATGAATAACAGCAAATCCTCTGTGTTTCAGATCTTCAGCTCTGTTTCAACTTTGACATGAAGAACTTTAAAGTCTTCTCTGGTTCTCAAGAAACCCAGTTTGGATACACAGTTCAGCAGCACGAGGCAGGAGGACAGCAGTGGTGAGAATTCCAGTTCAATAATCAAAATCAGATCAGTCTGTGCTGATTTGTTCATGTTTACAGAAAGAGACTACTAGTAATGTTATCAACAACCAATGAAGCTGCTTATGTTATGTTGAAGTTGTTTTTTGTTATTGTTGTTGTTTTTTAAGAAAATAAAGCTGCTGAAGTGAAGTTAATTTTAGAAAGTTGAATGAAGCTGAATTATGAAGCAGCTGGCTGGCCACCTGTGGTAAAGAATGTGTAAAGTTGTAAGCTGTACTGGTAGTTTAGTGGAAATGCAGGAATGATCTAAAAATAATTTGCAAGAAGAGATTCCAGATGACCACTGTGTTTGTATAAGAACAAATGAATAAGACAATAGATTTTACACTTAATGACCAAATTAAACAAAAATAAACATCAATGATTTCATGTAAAATCATGTAAAAATTTGAGCAGCTCCAGTTAACAATATTTCCAAGTGCCTTCAGGTGAAGACTGGCTCCCTGTATGTCTGATTATAGACTAAAATCACTGTTGAAGGATTTATTGAACACTATAGACCAGGGGTGTCCAATCCTGGTCCTTGAGGGCCACAGTCCTGCATGTTCTAGATGTGTCCCTCTTCCAACACACCTCCTGATTCAAATGATCAGCTCATCATCAAGCTCTGCAGAAGCCTGATAACGATCCTGATCATTTGAATCAGGTGTGTTGGAAGAGGGACACATCTAAAACATGCTGGACTGTGGCCCTCGAGGACCAGGATTGGACACCCTTGTCATAGAGCATGGCTCTGTGTTGGACCATAGACTGTATAAGAAAAATGGACATGGCTGCAGTGACATCATCCGCTGGTTTCTTGACTGAGAAACCAGAAGCTAGGAGTTTGATTGCTCTGATTTTTTGGAGCCAGAAGAGATCATATTTAGAAAAGAGGACAGAGTACACTGTCAAAGCATCCACTGATGCATGGCACAAGTATCTCCATGTTGTCTCCCTGTTGAGATCCCAAATCGTGCTAAGATGACATATTTTGTCCCGAGCACCTGGACAATATTTATAGTTCTTTCTGTCTTGAACTCACTGATTGCAGAACAGGTGGACACAAATGTGCGACACAGAATGGGTTCAGACAAAAGACAGGTTTAACAACAGGCAGGGTTCGGTACACAGGAGTTCAGTCAATCAGGCAGAGGTATCCAAGAAATCGGCAGGCAAAAAGGCAAGGTCCAAAAAACAGAAACGAGGTCGTGAGCAAACAGACTATGATTTAGAAAACGCTGGGACGAAGACTGTGAAGTGTGACGAACTGGCAACGAGACTGTGAGACACACAAGATAATATACACGAGGTAATGAGGGGAGATGGAAAACAGGTGAGGGAAAGCCATCAGGGAGCAGGTGTGACGAGACAGGTGCAGGAAGCAAAGCTCAGACAGAGACAACCGGTTAGTGACTTCAAAATAAAACAGGAAAGAGGAGGCATAAAATGTGCACACAAAACAGAAACTTGACAGACATGACACTTTCTGTTATATATGAGAATTTGGTGATTTAGTTGTGATCCTATGGTAGCTTAACCCTTTAGTCTTTATTCTTCCCCATACTTTGTTCTTGGTAGATAAAAATGATATTATAGACATAAGGATTTAGAGATTATTTAACTTTAGTAAAAAGAAAAAAAGACTAAAATAGAATAATGAATGAGAGACAGTTGTGAATGGAACTTTGCATACATTTGTAAAGACCATATATGTCATGGCAGTTTTGAGTTTCCAATGACTCCTATAACTCTAAAGAAAAGCTCATCTCCACACAGCTGACACAATCTTAGCACACTGTGTTAATTATGTGTGATAAACTAGTGTTCAATTATTTTTTGATCAATGTCTATCCACATGAAACTGCCTGAATGACAGAAAATAATTTCATCTCGTCTTCGTACAGTCCTCTTCGCAGCTTGAACCTCCACTTTGTTCCCCTAATCTCACTTGTCAACTCTATACAGCCACACAGCTGTCAACACACACAAAGAAAATGCATTTTCATGTTAGACTTCCTATTGTGGATGTTGATAGCCTGTTTCCCAGTGCAACACAGACATCTAACACTAAACTGCTGGCTTGCTGCGCAGACATAACAGACCCGTCATAAAAGTTAATAAGCCAGCACTAACCACGTTGCGACACCTTGGAGACAACAGATAGCCAAACTAGAAGTGTAACATTCACTCAGATCTAGATTTACACCAACTGATTTCACTGAGTACATGAACAAAGCAACTAGTGTGAAGCACAACAATTGAATGGTTTCATTTAAAACTATGTAGCCTCTGCTGTGCCATGTTTTCTCTTCCTCTGAACAAATTGAGGGGAAATCTACATTTCTTTTCACGGTGATGTGAAATTCTACCTAAAGACATGCTATGATGAAAGGAATGACAGATTGGTATTTCCATTTCCATTGTGACACAAAAATAGCATGGTGACATCTAAATGTAAATGCAAAAGACTCAGGATGCAGTTTCCATTACTGCATCTGCATGTGTCCCACTATAGAAAAAGTTAAGCAAACCTTCTCATCACAAAGCTGTGTTTTAATATTGATTTTGACACCAAAAGAGTGTAGTAGTCAAGAGTGTTTAAAAATGAAATGGCAATTGAATTTTTCATGTTTATTTTATTATGTCCATTGAATGCCAATATAGGTATTAAGATAGAAATACTAATTGGATTATTATTTATTATTTTCTGTGAGGTTTTGGTTTTGAGTCTGGACCCAGGTCCAGACTCTGACAGGAACGTGGTTAAAAGTGTGATTTATTAGAACAACAGTCACTAAGCAAGTGATGCAGGCTGAGGGCTGGCTGGTTCAGAGACGGATGGCTTCAGAATGGCATGGAGTGACCAAGGGAGAGCTGAAGGCTGGGCACATGGAATGCTGGAGTACAAAGCTTGATAAGAGGTGTAGCAAAATATGTCAGGTAGGCTGGAATCACAAAAGACACAGAAAAATGGCAAATGGTCTGCACTTATATAATGCTTTTTCTACCTAGCATCGAGGCCATGATACTTAAGGCCCAGTTATTGACAGGCCTCATAGTTCGTATGGACAGCACCCACATGCTATGGCAACTGCTCCATGGCGCGCTTGCACAGGGCCATAGAAACAAGGGTCACCCAACGACAGCGGCAGCCTTAAGCACTGGGGTTTTCCTGCAAACCAATTTGTACCTTGTGCCCAGGACAGATTGCAATGGCATGTCGTAACACAAATGATCAGTCTAGAGGACAGTAGTTGGAATTTTATTATCACAGCCAGACAACACAGAAAGGCCGAGTGTCGAGTGTGTGTGTGTGTGTGTGTGTGTGTTAAGTGTTTTTATTTTTTTTACTAACACAATGAGATTATTTGAGTATTTTGTCTGTGTTGTCAATTTGCTGTGACCTTGTTATGTGTCACCTTATGTGTATTTTGAGTAAAACATTTTGCGGTCCATATTTCCATTTTATTCAATTTTATTTATATATCGCCAATTCACAACATATGCCATCTCCTAGCACCTAACAAAGTAAGGTGCAGAGGACCAAACAAGCCAACAATCCCTTTGGATTCCCTATGACCAAGTGTCAGTGGAAAGGAACCAAAAAAACAAACAAACCCTTCAACGGGAAGGAAAAGAAAACCCTCTGACAGAACCAGACTCAGGGACGGCTGCCATCTGCCTCGACCGGTTGGAGTGAGAACAGGAATGAGAGGGATGGGGCATAGTAGGATAGCAGATGGAAGACAGACAAACAACACAAACAGAACAATGACTTCTTTTGTCAAATATTTTCCTGCTGAACATTCTACTGAATGGCTTCACTACCACTATGCATAACAGTGCTGCCCCTTGCCAGTAAATTGGTGCCACACTACTATAAGCTACATGCCCTACTTGGATGTTTGCTCTAGTGTCAACATTGGCTTTAGTTGACGGGAAATTAAAAGAATGTAAAAAGCAGATGACAAAGGCAACAAACATTACTGAACAGATACAATGTGCTGCACTAAAATCATGTGCCCATAGTTGATCACAAAGAATCCAAACCTTAAGCTGCAATTAGTTAAAACAATAAACCACACTGAACTGTCCTGATCTGTCAAAAAGGGTTTGTTGGGGTTTTATTAGTTGAACAGTGGGAGAAAGCACAGGGAAGAGGAATAACGATTTGATATTCTACACTAAAGGCATATGTCTGCCTAACAAATTTGTGATTTACACAAAGTCAAACTGTTGATTTCATTCTTGTGTCTGCCTGTGGTTGCAGGTGACACTGTGCAACATTCCCGGTTCTCTGTGTTTTCTCTTTCTTTCTTCCCTTTTTTTTAAAAATCTGGAAACCTTTAAGCAATCATGAATACCCTTCAATCCTCCAGGATTACAAAATCTCGCTCTCTGCCTTTGAAGTCTCAGGTAAATAAGTGGAAAGTATTTGCAGTTGTCTCACAGCCAACTTCTACTGTCTCTTGAGGCATGAGGATCTGGAAACTATGTATTGCGGTTTCTACATTCCCAGCCTCTCTCTGGGAAACCCATCACTCTGCTTGTGTGTGAGTGTGTGCATGTCTGTTTTTAGAGGGGGATTTGACAGTGTTATTGTGAAGGCTGTTTTTCAGCCTGGTCACATTTGCAGTTCAGGTAATCGGCCGATGCTGTTATCTGACTGACCACAGTGATAAAAGTTTCTCATCTCAACTTACAACTTAAGCTGTCATGACTTTCAACCAGTAATTTGGTTGTTTAAAGTGATCAATGTTGTGTCAAAAAACAGACTATGTTTATCTGCTTGCCAGTCAACTGATGTCAAGAAGTTCAAACTTGATCAAAGATGTTTGGAACACTCAGGGTTTATATGAGAGTCTTTCAAATTCTACTCTGCTCTTTCTGTCAGTTTGTACTGTTGGCCTGTTTGGACTGCCAGACAGTGATCAACAGGGATATGCAACCTTGCAAACCAACACATTTTGTGGGTCCAGAAAAATGATTGTGCAGGAATTATCATGCTTCCATTTCCTTGAGTGAGTAAAATCCAAAAATTCTACATTACATTTTATGAATGTTAAGATGCTACTCTAAAACTGTATCCAAGGCATTATCAGGTGGACCAAAAGTGAGAACATTATCAGAAAACTACACTCAACCAATGCAGAATAGCAGCTTCATCACAGACACAGACTTGCTAAATAAAGAAAGGCAATGGTAAAACTTCAATCAAATAAAGTCCGATCAAAAGAAGAGTGCGTAGTACTGGCCTCAGAGAACAAGTTGTATCTTTAAACCACATCCCTGGAGTGGAAACATCTGAGGAGCACTGGGTTAGTTAAGATATACCAGCATTTCTCTGTGGATGACTGGAAAAGAATGTATTATTTACTAATGATGGACAACACACACACACACATATGCAAGCCAAATCAACAAATGACTGAACAATTACACAACAAAGCAGTGGCAGGTATTTTTTGAAGTTTTATCACAAACTCTTTGGGAAATAATGAGTGTGTAATGGAGTGATGTCAAGGGCTCAGACGTGTGCGTCTTCTTTGCACTGCTGCAGGCTAAAAGATGTGAATTTGCTCTGTCTGCGTTTCAGATGTAGTTTGTCAGCTGTGTTGTTTGATGTGGACAGGAGACACATTAGCAGACTACAGGTTAGCGCTCTGTGGCATTTCTTCTGGTATGTGAGTCAGACCTTTTCCAAGAACCACCATCCAGGCCACATGTTCTGGTTAATTACACCCTGCTTGCTGTGTAACAGGATCTGTATTTAACACGACCGCTACTGCTTCTGTTGTCAGACAATGGAACAAGCATAAAGTAGTGAGTGAAACATAGCCAAAAAGAGAACATATGAACTAGCAGTCCCATGCAAACAGTTTTTCAACATGCTGCTCTACACTGCCTAAATAAATAGTTTAAAATTGTAGCGTTGTTTGACAAAATGTTGTAGTTGTAAAATGACCAGTGGACACCAGAACTTTCACTGTTTTGTCACTTATAGCTCCACATGTACAAGAATTAGAAGTGGAATTTAAAAAATCTAATTATGAGACCTAATGAAGATGGATAGCGTGCGAGTGATAATCAAAACTGTTGTAACAGTAATCATGAGTGATTGAAGAGTTATAATGGCTTCTGAATTGACACCATGGACAGTGCACTACTTGCACAATCATGCTCTAAAAACCTGATGGACAATCGCTTCGGAATTGGCAAAGGGTTTATCAGTGTCAACCAAAGTTTCTGTGACAGCTAAAACAGTGTGAAGGATTTTGTATAACATCAATGTCAGTGCAGAGCACCAATGAAAGAAGCCTTTGCTTACACTT
>NW_007578253.1:217335-218191 GCF_000690725.1 Stegastes partitus
CTCAATGGCTTAGCTACTTGTTGCACATTTATCAACTGTATTATCGCAAATGTTTTTACTATATTTTGTAGTCTATTTTTCATAAGGCACATCTCACACATTTCTCTGTATTTTGTCATTCACAATAGATCTAAATTAAGGACCGGTAGTACCAGCACCAGACTGACATTTAAACCCATTTTTCTCTTAAATCATCATTGGGTGTTTCCGTTGAAGCCAAGCAGATCTAACAGGTGAAGGGCAAACCCATTACTGTGTGTCTGATTCCAGGTTGCTGGTTGGAGCTCCCTTTGAATCCACAGGAAAGCAGCAGACTGGTGATGTGTACAGATGTCCGCTGGATACCAGAACCTCTGCAAATTGCAGTCGCCTCAATTTGGGTGAGCAACACTGCAGATATATTACACATTCATCAAAGTCACAGGAGTTGTTATTTAAATGAGACTAAACAAATGGTTGTTTTACGGCACTTATCCAGGTTGGTTTGTCCTGACTAGATCTTTGCTTGTGTTGGACCTACTCTCAAATGTATGTTGCTGTGGATGAAAGCGTCTGCTTGATGAAATTGTAGAATTGTAGAAATCAAAGAGAAGAAGATAAATTACATCTGCAGACTAAGGAAGACAGGTTGCAAACCTTTTCATGAATACATACTTCTGCGATATATATAAAATTTATTTAAATTTTTTTGGAAATTTGACAGTAACATTTCTTATTTGTGTTAGACTGGTTTCCTTGTGGTTATAGGTTTAATATTCTTTAAAAAATTCGCAAGAACACTTACAAATAATGTTAGGTCGTGATTTTAAAAAATCTCATTTTTTAGAAGTTTTGTGATTAATTAATTGCCATTAAT
>NW_007578253.1:218523-220775 GCF_000690725.1 Stegastes partitus
CCATAGCATCAATGCCTTCATCATCAGGAACTGCTGACACACTTTAGCCACATGAGGCCGAGCATTGTCATGCATCAGAAGGAACCCAGGGCCCACTGCACCAGCACATGGTCTCACAGTGGGTCTGAGGATCTCATCTCGGTACCTAATGGCAGTCAGGGTACCTCTGGCTAGCCCATGGAGGGCTGGACGGCCCTCCAAAGAAATGCCTCCCCACATCATTACAGACCCACCACCAAACCAGTCATGCTGGAGGATGCTGCAGGCAGCAGAATGTTCTCCACGGCGTCTCCAGACTCTGTCACATCTGTCACATGTGCTCAGTGTGAACCTGCTCTCATCCGTGAAGACTGCAAACTGATTCACAATCAGTGTTGCTTCTTCACTGGACAGGTTGATTTCACAGAAATGTGATTGACTTGGAGTTACATGTGTAGTTTATTTTTTTGAGCAGTGTATGTCTGATGAATACTGAGAGCACATTCTTTGGTCAGATGAGACTTGTTCAACTTAGATGCTGTCCTCCATGTTTGCCCTGAACCTAACTGAGACTACCACAGTGAATGCCCAACCTTGGAAGTGAAACAGGGAGATGGGAGTGTGATGATATGGGACTGCATGAATGCAAAAAGTGTTGGAAGGATGAAATGAATAGATGACATCATGAAAGCCTGTGGATGTGCCAAAATACTGGGTGACAAGATGACTCCCAGTCTGCAGAAGCTTGGCAGAAGATTAACATTCCAGCATGATGGTAATTTAAAGCACACTACCAGAATCTCACAAAAGTTTCTAATGGAGCGAAAATCTTTAGCTGAGGTTCAGGACCAGGACCACACCTCAACCACTCCCCTTCCTGTTGTACAACTATACATACCACTTTGCCCTTTCCACTTACTCATTTTCGCTTCTTGTGCTCTACCCACACTCCCTTTATTTCGACCTCCTTCTCCTGTCATTTCCTTTACCTAAGGGGGTCCACTGGCCTGGGAGCCACCCATACTCATCACCCATACCACCCACACAAACCATCACATTCCTCTATCCCCTCACGTCCTTCACGCCAACAATCTTATTCACACATTTCTGGCACCAGAATGCCAGTTTCACTAACCTGCTTCTTTAACTTCTACAATCCTATTGCTCTAATTTGCAGCACTGGCACTGGGATACTAGTCCACCTTTCCTCTATTCAATTATTTCAGCAATTGGAAACTTTCCTGACATGCATCAGGCTGACAGTCTCTCACCATTCCCTTAGTCCACATAGCAACCACCTTTAGTTGGTGCCGAGTTACCACTACATAGACCATAAAGTAACCACCCAGAATCTTGCCTTCTGCATCACTCCACAAGGTGATTGTTTCATTTCTTACTTGCTCTCACTCACATCATCTAAATCCTCAGTTCCAGACACAATTGTCTTTGACAGCTTATCTAAAGTAGATACGACTCTGTCAACACCCCTCGTCAACTGGAATCGTGTCATTTTCCTCTTCTATGACGAACTGTCCTGCCCAGATGACTTCTAGCTCTACACAACAGTGGGGGTTTTTGTCTGTTTTTTTGTTTTGTTTTTTTAATGCCAGAAGATAGTTTCTTTCTCATAGTTTGTCCAAACTTTTCCTGCCATACTCAACCATTCATAAAATGCACCCATCAATATTTTCCTACCTTTTTTTTTCTGCTCCCTTCAATGCAGAGTCAAATATAACATCCACTAAACTAATCTATGGCACCAACCTACTGTATTCAACCGCTACCATATGTCTGCAGACTGCCTGGGTTACTCAACTCAATTAAGTAAAACTGACCTCGACTGCAATTTGACCTTTGCTGTTGCTTCTAATTAGACACACACCTTATGACCTGAGCTATATTTACAGCCACTCGAACCCACAAAATCTGCACATTGCAAAGTCATTCTTTGAGGTTCTACCAGCCCAAGAGGTGCTGCTGATCCTCAGAAAATCCTTCCCCACACCGCAGCTGCTTCCTATACCTCGACTTAATGTTACACTTTGTCCTCATATTTATCGTGTTTCCAATCTGAAGCATGTGTATATAGTTTATATACACTTTTAACTTCTATACTTTTAATCAGATTTTTAATAAGTGGTATTTAAAATTCAATCAAATATCACTCATACCCCTCCTGTCTCAATGGCTTAGCTACTTGTTGCACATTTATCAACTGTATTATCGCAAATGTTTTTACTAAATTTTTTAGTCTATTTTTCATGAGGCACATC
>NW_007578253.1:221989-228578 GCF_000690725.1 Stegastes partitus
AATTGAAAGAATACAAACAAAAACAAATAAAAATCTCTTTAATTAATGATGATCTTGGAAAGTTTTGGTTTTGATTGTATTCAGGGTCACTTTCTCTGGAAAATCTGTTTGAGAGGAAAGACAAGATGAGGCTGGGGATGACGCTGACATCCAACCCTAAAGACAACAGCTTTGTGGTGAGTCATGAAACCTACAGATTAGTTACATCCATACGAGCTCATCCTGACTTAAAATGATTAAATGGCTGGAATGACAACAATCTGAGCTTTTGTAAAAAGATGTCTCTTTACCATCCTGTTAATAACTGTAGTTTATCATGCTTGTAGCGATATGTGATTGTTTTTATAGAAAATTTTCAGAAACAAGTTTTTTGTCTTTGCTGTTTTATTCTGTCACTTTGTGTCTCTCCTGTGTGTAAATGTGTCCTCAGACCTGTGGGCCACTCTGGTCTCATGAATGTGGAAGCTCGCTGTACAGCACAGGAATCTGCTCCAGAGTCAACCAAAAGTTCAGACTGTCCCACACTATTGCACCTGCCCTACAGAGTAATCGGCACATAATCTTCCATCCATCCATCCATTCAGCCATCCATCCAGCTTTTCATTTGTTCCGTAACTAACTTGTTTTTGTTTGTTTGTTTGTTTTTCTTGTAGGGTGTGAGACATTAATGGACATTGTGATTGTTCTGGATGGTTCTAACTCCATTTATCCTTGGTATGAGGTTCAGGACTTCATCATAAACATCTTGCATAAGTTCTATATTGGTCCTGGTCAAACGCAGGTTCGTTTATCACTCAATTATCACCACATCAAGTCATGGTAGATTCCCTTAACAACCATTGCAGTGCAATTACTTTATTAGGTCATTGTTGTTCTGAATAAACTGTACTTTCAAAGGGAGCCTAATGAGGATTTGAATTACCACGCAAGACTAGAACATTCCTTCACAATATGCTTTACACTCCTTCTGATCTGCATGAACAAATGATTGTCCAGTCCAGATAATATGCACTGCCTGTTTAGGGAAGCGCTTTGCAGAAACAATAAAAGGAGAGATGATGTGGCACTGGATGCATGTATTGCTCAATATTCATTTTTAAAAGACTGATCTTCAATAATAATCAGCTGCTGGTTGTAAGCACAGCTGGAGCTGCTCTGATTGCTGTGATGATGAGGCTGTGATTAGATGTATGGTTACTGCTTTGACTTTGTTTGGTGTTGTGGTTCAGTCTATAGTGATATGGATATGGCCTGCTACTATTTCAACTTGTGTTGCTCCTGTGGCAGATGTGTTTGTGGTGGGGTTACAAAAGGGGTGGAGGAGAGAAGAATGAGGGAGCTGGGTGGAGCTGTACCAGTATCTAGTAAACCCAGCAGCTTCACCTGGGGATTCTCACCTCACAAAGTACTATATTAAATTTAAAATACAACCATAGTCATACACAGGTCACACAAGTTTGATGGCTGACAGAAGACAGAGACGTGGTTCGAACCAATGACATTGCACAGCAAGAATTATTTCAATATTTAAATTCTTTTTAACAAGAAAATTATTTTAAAAAGAAACACTTCCAGAACAATAAAATTCGCTCAGGGAGAGGAAAGTGAATGGAAGCCAGCAGGGGAGGTGGCCATCCCTGTCACTTAAGCATTCTAGGAATGCCACAAACCACCAACCACTCCTGAGCTCACAGCAATTTGCAACCACTACCAAACTGGTATAAGATAAGGTGCCCCAGTGCTCTTATCGGTGAAGGAAAAACCCCACCAGAATGCCTAACCTTAACCACCAGCCGGCAACCTTGTCCACTGAAGAGGATAATTGTTCAAAAACCAGTTGGCTCAATCTAAAATACAGAATAAAGGCTACACAGCAAATGACAAACGCATATTACAAGTTAATAATAGGTTTCTAACATGTTTATAATATGTAATAAAAGATTACCTTTCACCATTACACACGTATTAACTGCTGGGCAAAACAAGCCATACCTTAGTAATATACTATCTTTTTTGCAGACTTGAGGAGAATCGGGGGCATCCACATTATGCCAAGGCAGGCAAACTTGGTGTCACATACCACAGCCAAACAGACACCAATATGTGGCAAATGGGACTGTCAAAAAATTGCACTTTATCATCATGTGCATTTGAATGAATAAACTCTTTGAAACAGCCAAAACCCTTAAACAGCCTGACTACAACACCTACCTGAGAGTCACAGAGGAGCGCATACAGCAATTAAACAGAGACAAAAGGCAGTGATAATGCCACAGGTGCCTTAAATACCCTCAGCCAGGGGCTGGACCATGGGAGGAGTTGACCTAATACTCTGGTGGTGTATTCAACAGCTTTCAGGAAATAATACATTTGCCTGAACACAAATGTTTCCACTACATGTTCATTTGTTTATTTAAAAGTTCAGGAATACAAGAGCTTCCCTGCAACACTCAGGAAGGTCCAGTGCGTACTGTGCCTTCACCCTGAGCCAAAACTGCACCCTCTGTCTTAGCAGGAAAAGAAGTGCTGGACTAGCTCTTCTTGCTACACATAAACATGTAAAAGTTCACTGCATGCAGGCATAAAAGTGATTAACTTTCACTGTCAAAGAACTGAGAAACCTGCAAATGTTTGCAATGCAGAGAGTGAAGCTTTGGTCACAGGGCCGGGTAAAACATCTTGGAAAGAAAAGTGAATGAAAACCTGTCCTCCAACCTTCACAGAAATTGTCGCTGTCATACCCATTAGCAAAGGATTTAAAACCATTAATTGACATAGAAGACTGGCCACCTCTAGCAGACTTGTTTCACTGGAAGCTGAATTAATGTCAGGAAGACAAAAAGATTCTTAATTGGGCACTGGCTTAGTTAAATGTTACAGTAATGATGTGATGATGCAATCAGGTGCAGTGTTTTATTTTTGGACTGAACTGTGTTTTGGCTGCAGGTCGGCATTGTTCAGTATGCCTCCACAGTGGTCCATGAGTTTACCTTGGATGAGTACCAGACAGTGACGGATGTGGTGGAAGCTGCCAAGAACATCAATCAGAGGGGTGGAGAGGAGACAAGGACAGCACTGGGCATTAATGTGGCACGGTACGTTGCTAAATTATATTATAATTATATATAATCCTTAACTGGTAAGTAGCTAGGGTCACACATATAGTAACCTGTAAATGTATTGGTCATTGTTCTGACACTATTACACCTCGTTTATAGTTTTGCTACAGAATTGACACTTTATGACTCTTATCAGGTTCTGGTGGAGGTAGGAGATATTCTGTTGACTCTAAGAGGGCCGTGAGTGGTCATTCTAAAGTAAGAATCCAGTATGCAGATGTTCCATCTGGGCAAAAGTTTTCAGCTAGCTATCATCTTAAATGGCCTCCTACCAAATTTATAGCTGTGTGAAAGAGTCTCTAGATTCTCTTTGTATTGCTTTGGCATGTTCGACTCAGTCCACAACAGTGGTGAAGATCTCCCTCTGCTGTATCACTACTCTGGTTACTTGCTGGGTCCCAGACACTTGGGACCTGTACGAAAAACCAAGTTAAACATAACAAGGGTATTTTTATTTAGTTATCTGGCTTCACTTAACCCAACAACTTCAGTATGGATAAGCAGTGTTACAAAGCCGTTATCAAGTTGGTAAGTCAACCCAGGGTTTGTGATATACATGCAGACCCTGGATGTAAGGATGCCATAGACACACTCTATTACCAGCAGAGCCTGGGACAGGCAATAGTTGGACATCTGCTGCTGTCTTGACAGAGTGTTTCCAGGGTAGAGTTTTGTAAAGTGATGCTGAAGAGGGAAGGCCTGATTTCTGACAGATACATGTGGTAAAATCACCAAGCTGGGGACCTCCAGAGAGGCCTTTGTCAGATGGTATTTGAAAGGTGCCAACCTAAAGGGCTGTTCCAAAAGCATACTGCCTCAGGATCCCGCTAGCACTCCCATGGGCATGAACCATCCTGAAGCAGAGCCTAGATGATTACACACTTGCTATTGTTAGCAGCAGGTGTAGTAAGGGAACTGATGTACAATGGCCCTCTATTCCTCCTCTTCTGGCATTGATATATACAAACAGACTTTGGCAAAGTCTCCGGTTACCAGGTATTAAAACTATGTGATGGCTGATATTTAATTTGGAATGACTATGAACATGAAAAAAAAAAGTTACCAATGACTCCTACACACTCTTCAGACTTCAGGCACTTAAGACTCTATACTAAGAGCTTCAGTGAAAAACAACTGGACTTCACTTTTAGGTTCTCAAAGATCTTTTACCTCTCATCCCAGAGGCTTCTTCAGTTCTAACTGACTGATGCAGAGTCTAAAATATATATGCTCACCCCCAAATAACATGACTAATGGCCCATTACCGACTCAGGACTCACATGCTGCAAGATGTGAATGGTTGTGAAAATGATTTCCCAGCACTACCAGCAACAATGGCTGTGAAACTGTCAGCTTTCCCCAACAAAAACGCCAACAACAGATTACAAAACAATGGCTGTGAAGCTGCCAGGTCAGTCAGGGGTGACTCAAGATGTTAATGGTGGTGAAACCTTCTGGAGCGATACCTCAACACATCAGGAGCTTGATAAATGGTGTGGTAGACCTCATCTATTTAGAGATAGCTGCTCCAGTTTTGGGCTGCAAGGTGGAGCGGTGGTTAGCGTACATTCTGAGAGGTCTTAACTAATTCCTGCCCTTCACAATGACTTTTCATGGCAGGCCAGAAAGACTGCTAAATGTCCCAGTACTTCCAAAGTCCAATCTGCACCTGTATAGGGGAAACGAAACAGTAGCTCAGCAAGCCCATGGCTCAATACAAGAGAACCAGTTCCTTTGGACAGACTCAGCAGTCCACCCTAATCTGGAGGATGAAGGACACCCCTTTAAGGACTGCAATGTTCACATTATGGACAAGAGAAGATGGATTGTTTGAAAGTGAAGGAAGCCATCTATGTGAAACTGGAGCAGCCATCTCTATAGAAGGAAATTATTAGATACCTATACAGACTGTTAAGATAGCTCCTCAGAAAGCCTCATTACTAACAACATCTTAAGTCACCTTTGACCAGGCAGCTTCACAGCCATTGTTTTGGAGTGACTACATACTGTACATCTGAGACTTCTCATCAGTCAAACAATCTAAGCCTGTTGGATTAGAGGTGAAACATCTTCAAAAACCTCAAAGAGAAGCTCAGTTATTTTCTAACTGAAGCTGTTATCATGAACAGGATGTCAAAGAATTTATACAGACATAAATACTAGTTTATTACTATAGTATTTAGATAGACTTACATTTACATCTACTGAACATCATCTGGTCTTGTCAAAAAGGTCAGAGGCATTCCAGCGCGGTGGCAGGCCAGGAGCTCATAAGGTGATGATTGTGATCACTGATGGCGAATCTCATGACAGTCCTGAGCTGGTGCAGGCTGTCACCGACAGCGAGAGAGCCAACATCACCATGTATGCTATTGCTGTGAGTCCGTCACCCTTTACCCATAACCCCAAATACCTTTCAGAACCAACCTGATTTGCTGTCTGATTCTGATTCACCCTTTTTCTCTGAGAGACTGTATTTCTTTTTCTTACCTGTAACCTACACCTGACATCTTACCCTCTGTTTTGCTCTTACCCAAATCAACAAAGCCCATTTGCTGTTATTTGTCTCTGGACTTCAGAAAACCTATGACTGCCATTCGTTTTTCGTTGCATTCTATCCAGGTTTTAGGTTATTATAACCGCCGGGGAATAAATCCTGAAGCCTTTCTGAAGGAAATAAAGTTCATTGCCAGCGACCCTGATGAGAAGCATTTCTTCAAAGTGACAGATGAGTCAGCGCTGAAGGACATTGTGGACGCTCTGGGAGAAAGGATTTTTTCTCTGGAAGGTCAGTTAACATTCAGCATGTGAAAACATACTTCTTTATATTTTCCCCCAAAAAAGAAAAATCCCAACAACTAATAAGCCAATATTCACTTAAAATGAGTAGTTGCACTTCTGTACCAGTGCTCTGACCATTTGGTATTTTTGTGACTTGGTTTTGCCCGACTGTCTTGCTAAAGAAGTGTGTCAGAACCACAATTGTTTCTAATGAATCAGTTTGCTGCCTTGTTTTGATGTCTAGCAATAAGAACTAATAAATCCTAGCTGCACTAAATGTGAAGCAATAACAATACTGCTGAGAATGTACACTAATGGTTTTTCCTTTAAACACCTCAGTGACAGTAGATATGTTTAAGTTGTCATCAAAAAACATCAGGTATGATTAAAGTAGGAACACTAGTGGGGGAAAAAAAACTATGCAGACAATAGAATAAATTGTCCATATTGATTTAGTCATAAAAACAATTTAATAATAAACTCTCATTAACTGCCTCTGTCTGCAAATCTGAAACGCTGTGTTCAGGTTGTGCCACTCTGCACCATCGAGCCAACATCATGATTTCCTCTACAAGCATTTTCCCATGTGTTTCAGAGTGATGAGACCAAGGATGTGATTGGCTGAGACTGTACTCATGAATCACCACACCCTCTATGTCAGGGGTGTCAAATCCTGGTCCTCGAGGGCC
>NW_007578253.1:230033-231677 GCF_000690725.1 Stegastes partitus
CACATTAATTAATTTAACAGAGAAAGTCAGTCAGCACGGTGGTGATTGGTGCAGTCAGCGAAGTAGAGCAGGGCAGAATTTCACTTCAGGAACAGACACTGGTGGCTGTGACACAATGGAGTACAGCCTCAAGGTCCTGTTTGCCATTTACTTTGCCCGTTAGTCCCAGGGTAAAAACCTGAGAAAGGGCTTCTGTAGGCTCCGAGTCCTTGACAAACAGACAAACAAACCTGCAAGACAAACTAGGGTCCTTAGTATGGGATGATGTCAGAAGGGATTAGGTGTGGGCACAACCATAGTGAGTAAGGAGTATCATGCAGGCTGAGCAGAGTTCTGAGAGAATGAGAAAATGTACAGCTCTGGAATATCAGAATCAGAATCCTTTTATTGTCATTATGCATGCGTTTCCATACACACAACAAAATTTCAGCAAGAGAAAAATGGCATAAATAGACTCCCAACAACCAAGTTTAAATCCAAATAAGAAAGTAGAACACAAATAAAGTCTAAACAGAAATACTCAAATATAAATACAAACATACTGAAAAGAAAGATCCCAGACGGCCATACAGCTGTAAGGGACAACATTGTTCCGGACAGACAGACAGCTAGCTCTGAACTTTTCCAGAGCCGCAGCAGGAGCAGGACACTGAACATTGTCAGGGACTCCTCACACCCTCTCCATAAACTGTTTGAACTGCTACCATCAGGCAAACGTTTCTGGAGAATTAAAGGAAGAACCTCCAGACTGATCAACAACTTCAACAACTTCATTCCACAAGCAGTCTGAATGCTGAACTGCTGATCCAGATATGCAAACACTTCCTTAATCGCCTTTAGTATCTGGATCCTGAAGAAACGCTCTCTCATCTTGTTTGTACTACTGTTGTATGTACAGCAAAATGACAATAACCTTGGTGGATTTTTATTATTGTGAGTGAACTTGAAATTAGTGTGAAGAAATCAAGCAAGGTGAGGAATATTTCCTTGTTTTCAGTTGTCGGAAAACTGAAAACAAGTGTATCCCCAGGGTGGAAGACCCTTGTTGCCTTATAAACTGAACTGAGGGATTTGCAAACTGCACTTATATAGTGTAAGGTTTATTCTAATTGAATGTTTTGGCTTTGCAATAACTTTGTTGTGTTGAAAAAAAACAGAGGCCATGTGCATTTTGATTGCATGTAGCCTTTGTGGGATTTCACACTGACTCAAACTTTGGTATAATTTAGTCAAACTGGTACATAAAATAAGCTGTGTGTGAATCCTGCACCCTCAGATGATGGTAAACTACTGTATGTCTTTTGTGACACCAGTCCTGAAACTTTTCTGACACATCTCGTATGACATACTTGAGTCCAATAGAATACATTTGGGGTATTAAAAAGAAAAAGGTAGAGCCTGCTTCCAACTAACCTTGAGGTTTTATATCCTTTTCACTCTGTCTATATGGAAATCCTCCATTAGATCATTTGCAGTTGCCAAATGGACTGGGTGAAGCAACAGATGACGCGTATAGGTTCATGTCTTGCATGGCTGAAAACATTTCTAGCTATGGGTAAATTCTTAGGTCATGTACTAAATGTTAAAGCCATTGGAACCAAGAACTAGCATTTTTGCTGAATAATTCATCTAATGTTCTGTTTT